>NW_027069660.1:603872-622866 GCF_002906115.3 Quercus suber
AAAAAAAAAAAAAAAAAAAAAAAAAAAGGGAGTGGATCAGTGTGTAATAAAGCCATGTATTGATAATTGCACCATACCATCGTTACCATATATAGAGCCCTCCAGAAATTATGACACCCAGCTTCACCGTTTTCTTCGTACATTTGCTTTCCCTTTATACTAAAATAATAATAATCTGTATTTTGAACTCTCAAAAGAGCACTACTAGTGTCTTTACACTGTGTTTGATTGGGGTGAATTTAGGGAGGATGGAAAACATAGGGAGGGAAATAGGGTGAAAAACAGTGCTTTCCACTGTTTCGCAAAAGAAGGAAAATAGGGAGGAAAGAAAACCTGGGAGAAAATTTTCTCTCCCGGGTGCACAAATTTCATCCTCCCAAATCGGGAGGAAAAGCCTGGAGAGAAAAGTCTCTCACTGCACTTTTACCATAATGCCCTCTCCCACCTACCCTCATTCATGACCTGATGGCCTTCTCACCTACATTTTTCTTCTAAAAAAAAACGGAGAGTGAGAGCTAGAGGAAAAAAAAAAAGAATGAATGGGAGCTGCTAGAAAAAAAAGAAAGACGTATACCGTAAAGAATTGAACAGTTGATGAAATAAATGGTGGGTTCAAAAGAGGAAAGGCCCATAGAACATGACAACAAAGAATGAGAGCCCGAGGAAAAAAAAAAAAGAATGAATGAGAGCTGCTAAGTGCTAGAATGTTCTTGAATGAGTTGAATGAGGGAGAAAAAGAAAGAAAATAAGGGGGAGGGGGATAGAGATAAGGACAACGTGTGTGGAGGAGAAAAAGAAGAAGAAAAAAAAACGTATGGATGAAATGAAACGAGAGAAAGGAGAAATAATATAAAGAATAAAAAATTCTAATCGAGAAACGTTACCACAATATTTTCACAATATTTTTACAATAAATTTTAAGTAACAAATTGTTATTAGTTAATATTAGTGAGTAAAAAAATAATTTTAGTGGTAGATTCAAATTAAAACTAATAATAACTTTCTACATAAATTTTGTAGTGAAAGTATTGCGAAAAATGTTGTGAACGTAACATTTTTCATTGAAAAATATAATTGTTGGTAAATTTTATATTATTTAATGAGTACAAATAGATCTATTTTTTACCTATTATTTAACAAGGGTATAATAGTCAATTTATATAAACTATATTTTCTATCCTCCCACTTTTCTTTTCAACCAAACAAAAGAGTTTTCCACCCTCCCACTTTTCCATCCCTCCAACCAAACTGACGCTTAGAGTTTAGAGCAAGAAAATATGTCTTCTTTTTCTTTTCTTTTCTTTTTTATATAATATATATATATATATATTTAGGAATGTATGTCAACTTACTAATTTGCCTAAGTTTGGTTCGTTCATATTGCATTGATGAAAATATAAATCATTTGCATTGTGGAGTTTAGAGTTTAGACAATACATAACCCAATTAACCCAACTTGTAATCCAATTGACTCTACTTGTGGTTTGTTTAAAACAACTCATTTTTAACCTGAAGATTATCTTACCCGAACCCAAACGCCCTCCAACTTAACCTAGCTTGAGCTGACCTGTTTATCAAGTCTAGCCGAGCACCTACTTAAACCAGAAGGCTGGTAGGTTTGGGATTAAAAAATAATATTATATCAATCACTTATTCTAGGTATTACTTAATAGAATAAAATTGTGAAAAATATAAACGACAAAATCAATAACTTTTCGACATCAACATGTTAAAGAAAATGAATTGATATTCATGTATAAGACTATATTTCGACCTGGAAAACCCGCAATATAATACTGCTATCAGTGCTATGGGGTCCATTGGTTGTTACTCAATCACCATTATGAATTTTTGTTTGTTTGTTTAATTTTAAACTAATCAACATTATGATTGAAGTCAGGCATGGCGAAAAAAACTAGTTAGATAATGAGAGTCAGTCACTCAGGATCCACTAAACTAAACGGACATTTTTTTTTTTTTTTAAATCCCAACTAAACCACTAACAATTATATAATATAAATTAGTCTTGGAAACTTTTCTTCGTCCAAAAGACATAAACGAATCTTTATTTACAACATATGTAATTAACATGTGGGTTTAGAATAAATCAAACCCTTAAACATGATTTTCTCACTCTATAAATTTGGGTTATAACACAAGTTCACAAGTACAATACAGCTTTAGTGCAGGTCTCAACAAAACTATGGATCTAAAGGCAATAGTGAGCAACACTGACCTGATCTTCTTCAGTCTCCTCCTCCTAATACCACTCTTCTATCTTTACTTCAAGTGCATATTATCTGAAAACCCACCACTCCCACCAGGTCCATTTGCATGGCCTATTGTAGGGAACTTTTTCCAAATGGGAAGGCAGCTCCATTCCATACTAGCCAACTTAGCTAAAGTCCATGGTCCTCTCATGTCTCTAAGGCTTGGTACCCAAATTAGCATCATTGCATCATCGCCAGAAGCAGCAAGAGAAGTTCTTAAGACCCATGACAGAGAATTGTCAGGCAGGTTCATAGCAAACGCTATTCCACTCATAAACCCAAAACTCAACAACTTCTCACTTGCAGCCGCCCCTGAGTGCAACGATTATTGGAGGTCCCTAAGGGCTATTTGTAAAGCTGACCTTTTTTCAGCCAAAGTATTGGAATCACAAAATCATATAAGAGAGAAGAAGGTAAGGGAGTTGGTAGATTTCTTGGGTTCTAAGGAAGGCGAGTTAGTGAATCTTGGAGAGGCGATCTATGTTACTTATACTAATATCTTGACTAATGCAATATTTTCAGTGGACTTCATGGACTTTGAGGGTAAAGGTATTAGTCAACAGCTAAGGGAACTTATAGTTGAGGTAGTAGAGTTGGGAATGATCCCAAATTTATCATCTTTCTATCCTATAATAAAAGCATTAGATATTCAAGGTATACAAAAGAAATGTGGTAAAATAGTTCAAAATTTTATTTCTATTTGGGAGAATATTATCAAAAAAAGACGAAACAAGATAGTACTATTTTAGGTCAAAGGGATTTCTTAGATGCCATGATTAAAGACGGCTTTACAAATGATCAAATCAATCAACTAATTTTGATACTCTCTCTCTCTCTCTTTTCTACACACACATGCAAAGAATACCAAGTTTGCTTTTTACATGATTTAGAAAGTACCACATATATATTTCCATAGCTTTTATGTGATAAAAATTATTGTTTCTCTCCATGTATAGGACTTACTTATTGCTGGCACTAATTCTAGTAGCATGGTAACTGAATGGGCAATGGCAGAATTGATGAGAAACTAAGATGTCATGCATAAACTTCGTGAAGAAATTGAAAGTGAAATTGGCACAAATATTGTGAAAGAATCCCATTTAAGTTACCTTCCTTACCTAGAAGCTTGTGTCAAAGAGACATTGAGATTATACCCTCCAGGACCACTACTCATTCTTCATCGTGCCTTATAAACATGCCAAGTAATGGACTATACAATTCCTAAAGACTCCTTTATTTCGGTTAACATTTGGGCAATAGGTCGAGATCCTATGGTTTTCAATGATCCATTGAGCTTCAAACCCGAGCGGTTTCTTGATACATTTTTGGATTTTAAGGGAACTAATTTTGACTATACACCTTTTGGAGCAGGAAGGAGAGGTTGCCCTGGACAACCCTTGGCTACTAGGCAAGTCCCACTTATTTTGGCATCATTGGTCCACTCATTTGACTGGTCTCTTTTTTTTTTTTTTTTTTTTTGAGAAATAGACTGGTCTCTTTCAGACAGTATGAAATCAACTGAGCTAGACATGAATGCTCATTTTGCCATAACATTGAAGAAGAAGCAACCTCTGTAGCTTATTCCTAAAAGAAGAAAATAGTTGTGTACCATTTCTTGTGTAATATTAGTTATTAAGATGGTTTTTGTGTACCATTTCTTGTGTGCTATTGTATTTTCGCTTGGAGTGTGGCAGCACCAGACCAACCATTACTTTTTCTTACAATGGGATAGTCAATTATTGTTACGAGGCTAGCTAAGGGTTTGTTTGGTAGAGATGATGGAAATAGTTAGGAATTACAGAAAAATGAGAGAACAAAGAAGATATTAATTTTCTATCCTACGTTTGTTAGGATTAATAACAAAGTCAAAAGTGAGATAATGAAAAGTTACAGTATCTTTCTGTTATTCAAGAAGGAAAATAGGTGAAATTAAATGGTGATTTGTAGAAATTTACATTAATCATTTTGGATTACTGAATTGTTGAATAATTTATTTGGATTGTGAATGCTTTGATACATCTCTTTTTAATTACTCTATTTTGGAAACTATCTTTTAATTAAATCAAGTATTACATGATTTCTTCCATTTCATTTCACTAAGTTTCAATTTCCAATATGTAGACATACATATGCCTCCTATACGAAAGGGAACTTGTTTGAACAAGTTCAGAACTGGGACACAACACAGCATTAATGAATTCTCAAACAAGCTCCCTTCTTATTAAAGCCTTTCCCATTTTCAAACACTGGGTTTCTAATTGGCTCCATTTTCAAACACTGGGTTTCTAATGGGCTATGTTAATGACTCAGCCATGACAATTTGTCAGGCCACAACACGGTTGGGCTGGGTTTGTAATTAGCTACCAAATCATTACATTGGGCCGGGATATGTGTGTTAATTAATAACCTGGTGGAAAACCCATAAAAAAAAACCCATCAAATGCAGACCCGTTTTCTTTCAAGTCAGCCCACATTTCGAGTTAATAAGATCCACTTGGTTACTCTTTAAAAATAAAATAACTATTGATCTAATACTAACTCAAGACCGCAATTATCCAAAAGGAAAACACAAGACTCTAACCAGAATGGTCACCATCAACGAAAGGAGTTCTTTTCTATTTAAATTAATAATATATCTGTCCGATGCTTTCAAAATCACGATGTAACCCCAAAAAAAAAGATATTTTATATAATATAATTGAAATTTAAAAAAAAAAAATTGTTAACAAATTGTTTCATGTATCAAAAGTTTAGTAACTCAATTGATTGACATTTTTAAATATTTTTATAGAAGACATTCAAAATTTAAATTCTCAATCTTATGTTGTAATTTAAAAAAAAAAAAAAAAAAGTTTCACGCAATCATATTCAGGTATTATTATAAATTCTTTGAGTTTATCTCACTGACAAAACAACAAAAAACTTACATATTAACTTAAAAAGTCAAGGTATTAATATAGACTTTTTTTTTTTTTTTTTCCATTTGAAATTATGTATTGACATATGATTTCTTTAAAAAGTAATATTTCCTAGCAATATCTCTCAATCTGATTCTGATGTCTGTTCATTTGAAAATTGTGTCTGCTAAATCTTTAAAAAAAAAAAAAAAAACAATAATCTCTTATACAAAAAGCCACTTTAGCATGTTTTAGATGTAAAATGACCTAAACCTAGTCTAATGACTAACATGATCCATAGGCGTATGATACTGTCCTTTTTGTATTAACTCATTCTCATGGTAAAGCAATCGTTATAGAGCGGATACTATATAACTCAAATCTTCTCTATTAAAAAAAATCCCTAAATCTCTAGTGTTTACAAACTATCTAGTCCATGGTGTTTGTACAAACAAACCAAATAATAATAAAGACAAATTAAAAGAAAGTGAGGAAGATAAAGACAAATTAAAGGGTCAAGTTGGTATTTCCATCTCTCTCTCTCTCTCTCTCTCTAAGTGAATGAAGGAACATGCATAATAGACATCTTCTCCTTATTCATTTCTTCTTATTTTGCTTGAAGACATGGCGAAAATTGGGGAAAAATTATGCTAAGTATATTGAATACTTAATTAGTTGGTTTTTATGATATCTTTGAAATTATTCAAAAATAATATAAGCTAGGCTACTAAAAATAGAAATATAATAAAAGAAATAACATATTTTATAGAATATTTTTTTTAGTTTCCGAAATGTTCACTTGAATAGAATATATCTGTACCTAAATCATATTTATCCTATCTTGCATATTACTAACTATGTTCTAAATCTACTTTTTTGCTTATAACAATTAGTATCCACATATTATATATTTTTTTACAATTTCATCAGCATCTATCCTGGGTGAAAGATACTTTGCAAACTATATCATTTCAAAAAGTTTCTGCAAATAAATTAATATTTGTCCTCAAGTATTTTGATATGGTTTTAGAACTACAGACTTAATCTTACTCGTACATCACTGTTTCATCTTGTAACTTTGCTATTCATCTTGTAACAATAGACTTAATCATACTCGTATATCACTGTTTCAATGCTTTGTCCTTTTTTTAATTTTTTTAATGACAGAGCTTGTGTCCTAGTTGGATGCAGGGATGAGAGCCAAAAGCTGAGGCAGTAAGTTCGCCACATAACAGAGAGATTCTCCTTTAGTGTCGGCGGCAGCGGCAGAGTGGCAGAGAGAGGCAGCACTTCTTTTAAATTTATTTCCAGCCTATCTCTACCATAAAGCCCACTTTTTTAAAATTTAATTTCACCAACTCACTTCTTCTAAATTTAATTCTAACGTAAAGCATAAACCCAAGCCATCTCAACTTAAAACCCTTTGAAAGTCACGGTTACAACTTCTAGGATTATCTTCCCTTTTGTTTCCCATGCAAAACATGTTCCTACCCCATCCTCGCCTTCTAACAACAGATTTCTCACGCAAACTGTGTTACTTCCCCTTCCCCACATTCTAACGGCGGACTTCTTACGCAAAACGTGTTCCTTCCCCTTCCCCACCTTCGAACGGCAAACTTTCTGTCTTCCTTACTCCTCTCCTCACGTCAACAGCCACGTTATTCTCATCATCTTTCCTAAATTTATCCTACAATTTTAAAATAGTTTTTATCAATTTTAAAATACTAATAAAACTAAAAATTTTCAGCCTATAAAACTAAAATTATTTCCTGTCTATCTTCACCACAAATCCCAATTCTTTTAAATTTAATTCCACCAACCCGCTTCTTCAAAATTTAATTCTAACATAAAGCCTAAACCCAAGCCCTCTCAAACGAAAACCCTTTGAAAGTCACAATTACAACTTCCTGGACTTCCTTCCCTTTTGTTTCTCATGCAAACCGTGTTCCTTCTCCTTCCCCACCTTCTAACAGCAAATTTCTCACACAAACCGTGTTACTTCCCCTTCCCCACATTCTAACGACGAACTTCTTACGCAAAACATGTTCCTTTTCCTTCCCTACCGTAAAACGGTAGCCTCTCTATCTTCCTTACTCCTCTCCTCATGTCACCAGTAATATCATTCTCAACCTCTTTCCTAAATTTATCTTACAATTTTAAAATAGTTATTATCAATTTTAAAATACTAATAAAGCTAAAATTATTTCCAGCCTATCTCCACCATTAAGCCCACTTCTTTTAAATTTGATTCCACCGGACCGCTTCTTCTAAATTTAATTCTAACGTCAAGCCCAAAGCCAAGCCTTCTCAATCGAAAACCCTTTGAAAGTCACAGTTACTACTTCCTGGATTTCCTTCCCTTTTGTTTCTTATGCAAAACGTGTTCCTTCCCCTTCTCCACCTTCTAACAGCAAATTTCTCACACAAACCGTGTTACTTCCCCTTCCCCACATTATAACGGTGGACTTCTTACACAAAACGTGTTCCTTTTCTTTCCCCACCTTCAAACGGTAGCCTCTCTATCTTCCTGACTCCTCTCCTCACGTCAGCAATCATATCATTCTTAACCTTTTTCCTAAATTTATACTACAATTTTAAAATAGTTTTTATCAATTTTGAAATACTAATAAAGCTAAAATTATTTCCAGCCTATAAAACTAAAATTATTTCCAGCCTATCTACACCATAAAGCCCACTTCTTTTAAATTTCATTCCACCAAACTGCTTCTTCAAAATTTAATTCTAAACCCAAGCCTTCTCAACTAAAAACCCTTTGAAAGTCATGGTTACAACTTCTTGGATTATCTTCCCTTTTGTTTCTCATGCCAAACGTGTTCCTTCCCCATCCTCGCCTTCTAACAACAGATTTCTCACGCAAACCGTGTTACCTCCCCTTCCCCACATTCTAATGGCGGACTTCTTATGCAAAACGTGTTCCTTCCCTTTCCCAACCTTCTAACGGCAAACTGTTTGTCTTCCTTACTCCTCTCCTCACGTCAGTAGCCATGTTATTCTCATCCTCTTTCCTAAATTTATTCTACAATTTTAAAACAGTTTTTATCAATTTTAAAACACTAATAAAACTAAAAATTTTCAGCCCATAAAACTAAAATTATTTCCTGCCTATCTTCACCATAAATCCCACTTCTTTTAAATTTAATTCCACCAGCCCGCTTCTTCTAAATTTAATTCTAACGTAAAGCCTAACCCAAGCCTTCTCAAATGAAAACCCTTTGAAAGTCACAGTTACAACTTCTTGGACTTCCTTCCCTTTTGTTTCTCATGCAAAACATGCTCCTTCCCATTCCCCACCTTCTAACAGCAAATTTCTCACACAAACCGTGTTACTTCCCCTTCCCCGCATTCTAACGACGGACTTCTTACGTAAAACGTGTTCTTTTTCCTTCCCCACCGTAAAACGGTAGCCTCTCTATCTTCCCTACTCCTCTCCTCACGTCAGCAGTCATATCATTCTCAACCACTTTCTTAAATTTATCTTACAATTTTAAAATAGTTTTTATCAATTTTAAAATACTAACAAAGCTAAAATTCTTTCTAGCCTATAAAACTAAAATTATTTCTAGCCTATCTCCACCATAAAGCCCACTACTTTTAAATTTAATTCCACCGGCCCGCTTCTTCTAAATTTAATTCTAACGTAAAGCCCAAACCCAAGCCTTCTCAATCGAAAACCCTTTGAAAGTCACAGTTACAAGTTCCTGGATTTCCTTTCCTTTTGTTTCTCACGCAAAACGTGTTCCTTCCTCTTTCCCACCTTTTAACGGTAGATTTCTCATGCAAATCATGTTACTTCCCCTTCCCCACATTCTAACGGCAGACTTTCTACGCAAAACGTATTCCTTTTCCTTCCCCACCTTCAAACGGTAGCCTCTCTATCTTCCTTACTCCTCTCCTCACGCCAGCTGTCATATCATTCTCAACCTCTTTCCAAAATTTATCCAACAATTTTAAAATAGTTTTTATCAATTTTAAAATACTAATAAAGTCAAAATTATTTCCAGCCTATCTCCACCATAAAGCCCACTTCTTCTACATTTAATTCCACCAGCCCGCTTCTTCTAAATTTAATTCTAACGTCAAGCCCAAACCGAAGCCTTCTCAATCAAAAACCCTTTGAAAGTCACAGTTACAACTTCCTAGATTTCCTTCCCTTTTGTTTCTCACGCAAAACGTGTTCCTTCCCCTTCCCCACCTTCTAACAGCAAATTTCTCACGCAAACCGTGTTACTTCCCCTTCCCCACATTCTAACAGTGGACTTCTTACACAAAACGTGTTCCTTTTCCTCCCCCACCTTCAAACAGCAGCCTCTCTATCTTCCTTACTCCTCTCCTCACATCAGTAGTCATATCATTCTCAACCTCTTTTTTAAATTTATCCCACAATTTTCAAATAGTTATTATCAATTTTAAAATACTAATAAAGCTAAAATTATTTCTAGCATATCTCCACCATAAAGCCCACTTCTTTTAAATTTAATTCCACCAGCCAGCTTCTTCTAAATTTAATTCTAACGTAAAGCCCAAACCCAAGCCTTCTCAATCGAAAACCCTTTGAAAGTCACAGTTACAACTCCCAGGATTTCCTGCCCTTTTGTTTCTCATGCAAAACGTGTTCCTTCCCCTTCCCCACCTTCCAACAGATAATTTCTCACGCAAACCGTGTTACTTCTCGTTCCGCACATTCTAACGGTGGACTTCTTACGCAAAACATGTTCCTTTTCCTTCCCCACCTTCATATGGTAGCCTCTCTATCTTCCTGACTCCTCTCCTCACGTCAGCAGTCATATCATTCTCAACCTCTTTCCTAAATTTATCCTACAATTTTAAAATAGTTTTTATCAATTTTAAAATACTAATAAAGCTAAAATTATTTCCAGCCTATAAAACTAAAATTATTTCCAGCCTATCTCCACCATAAAGCCCACTTCTTTTAAATTTAATTCCACCAACCTGCTTCTTCTAAATTTAATTCTAACGTAAAGCCTAAAACCAAGCCTTCTCAATTGAAAACCCTTTGAAAGTCACGGTCACAACTTCTTGGATTATCTTCCCTTTTGTTTCTCATGCAAAACGTGTTCCTTCCCCATCCTCGCCTTCTAACAACAGATTTCTCACGCAAACTGTGTTGCTTCCCCTTCCCCACATTCTAATGGCAGACTTCTTCCGCAAAGCTTGTTCCTTCCCCTTCCCCACCATCTAACGGCAAACTTTCTGTCTTCCTTACTCCTCTCCTCACGTCAGCAGCCATGTTATTCTCATCCACTTTCCCAAATTTATCCCACAATTTTAAAATAGTTTTTATCAATTTTAAAATACTACTAAAACTAAAAATTTTCAGCCTATAAAACTAAAATTATTTCCTGCCTATCTTCACCATAGATCCCACTTCTTTTAAATTTAATTCCACCAACCCACTTGTTCTAAATTTAATTCTAACGTAAAGCCTAAACCCAAGCCTTCTGAATCGAAAACCATTTGAATGTCACGGTTACAACTTCCTGGACTTCCTTCCCTTTTGTTTCTCATAGAAAACGTGTTCCTTCCCCTTCCCCACCTTCTAACAGCAAATTTCTCACGCAAACCATGTTACTTCCCCTTCGCCACATTCTAAAGATGGACTTCTTACGCAAAACGTGTTCCTTTCCCTTTCCCACCTTCAAACAGTAGCCTCTTTATATTCCTTACTCCTCTCCTCACGTCAGCAGTCATATCATTCTCAACCCCTTTCCAAAATTTATCCTATAATTTTAAAATAGTTTTTATCAATTTTAAAATACTGATAAAGTTAAAATTATTTCCAGCTTATAAAACTAAAATTATTTCTAGCCTATCTCCACCATAAAGCTCACTTCTTTTAAATTTAATTCCACCGGCCCGCTTCTTCAAAATTCAATTCTAACGTAACGCCCAAACCCAAGCCTTCTCAATCGAAAACACTTTGAAAGTCATAGTTACAATTTCCTGGATTTCCTTCCCTTTTGGTTCGCATGCAAAACATGTTCCTTCCCCTTCCCCACCTTTTAACGGCAGATTTCTCATGCAAATCATATTACTTCCCCTTCCCCACATTCTAACGGCAGACTTCTTATGCAAAACGTGTTCCTTTTCCATCCCCACCTTCAAACGGTAGCCTCTCTATCTTCCTTACTCCTCTCCTCACGTCAGCAGTCATATCATTCTCAACCTCTTTCCTAAATTTTTCCTACAATTTTGAAAGAGTTTTATCAATTTTAAAATACTAATAAAGCTAAAATTATTTCCAGCCTATCTCCACCATAAAGCCCACTTCTTTTAAGTTTAATTCCACCAACCCGCTTCTTCTGAGTTTAATTCTAACGTAAAGCCCAAAGCCAAGCCTTCTCAATCGAAAACCCTTTGAAAGTCACAGTTACAACTTCCTGGATTTCCTTCCCTTTTGTGTCTCACATAAAACGTGTTCCTTCCCCTTCCCCACCATCTAACAGCAAATTTCTCACGCAAACCATGTTACTTCCCCTTCCCCACATTCTAATGACGGACTTCTTACGCAAAACGTGTTCCTTTTCCTTCCTCACCTTCAAACGGTAGCCTCTCTATCTTCCTTACTCCTCTCCTCACATCAGCAGTCATATCATTCTCAACCTCTTTCCTAAATTTATCCTACAATTTTAAAATAGTTTTTATTAATTTTAAAATAGTAATAAAACTAAATTTATTTCTACCCTATATCCACCATAAAGTGCACTTCTTTTAAATTTAATTCCACCGGCCTGCTTCTTCTAAATTTAATTCTAACGTAAAGCCTAAACCCAAGCCTTCTCAGCTGAAAACCCTTTGAAAGTCACGGTTACAACTTCTTGGATTATCTTCCCTTTTGTTTCTCATGCCAAACGTCTTCCTTCCCCATCCTCGCCTTCTAACAACAGATTTCTCACTGTTACTTCCCCTTCCTCACATTCTAACGGCGGACTTCTTACGCAAAACATGTTTCTTCCCTTTCCCCACCTTCTAAAAGAAAACATTTTGTCTTCCTTACTCCTCTCCTCACGTCAGCAGCCATGTTATTCTCATTCTCTTTCCTAAATTTATTCTACAATTTTAAAATAGTTTTTATCAGTTTTAAAACACTAATAAAACTAAAAAATTTCAGCCCATAAAACTAGAATTATTTCCTGCCTATCTTCACCATAAATTCCACTTCTTTTAAATTTAATTCCATCAGCCCGCTTCTTCTAAATTTAATTCTAACATAAAGCCTAAACCCAAGCCTTCTCAAACGAAAACCCTTTGAAAGTCACGGTTACAACTTCCTGGACTTCCTTCCCTTTTGTTTCTCATGCAAAACGTGTTCCTTCCTCTTCCCCACCTTCTAACAGCAAATTTCTCACACAAACCGTGTTACTTCCCCTTCCCCGCATTCTAACGACGGACTTCTTACGCAAAACGTGTTCCTTTTCCTTCCCCACCGTAAAACGGTAGCCTCTCTATCTTCCTTTCTCCTCTCCTCACGTCAGCAGTCATATCATTCTCAACCCCTTTCCTAAATTTATCCTACAATTTTAAAATAGTTTTTATCAATTTTAAAATACAAATAAAGCTAAAATTATTTCCAGCCTATAAAACTAAAATTATTTCTACCCTATCTCCACCATAAAGCCCACTTCTTTTAAATTTAATTCCACCAGCCCGCTTCTTCCAAATTTAGTTCTAACGTAAAGCCCAAACCCAAGCCTTCTCAATCGAAAACCCTTTGAAAGTCACAGTTACAACTTCCTGGATTTCCTTCGCTTTTGTTTCTCACGCAAAACGTGTTCCTTCCTCTTTCCCACCTTTTACCAGCAGATTTCTCATGCAAATCATGTTACTTCCCCTTCCCTACATTCTAACGGCAGACTTCCTACGCAAAACGTATTCCTTCTCCTTCCCCACCTTCAAACGGTAGCCTCTCTATCTTCCTTACTCCTCTCCTCACGCCAGCAGTCATATCATTCTCAACCTCTTTCCTAAATTTATCCTACAATTTTAAAATAGTTTTTATCAATTTTAAAATACTAATAAAGTTAAAATTATTTCCAGCCTATCTCCACCATAAAGCCCACTTCTTTTAAATTTAATTCCACCAGCTCGCTTCTTCTAAATTTAATTCTAACGTCAAGCCCAAACCGAAGCCTTCTCAATCGAAAACCCTTTGAAAGTCACAGTTACAACTTCCTGGATTTCCTTCCCTTTTGTTTCTCTCGCAAAACGTGTTCCTTCCCCTTCCCCACCTTCTAACAGCAAATTTCTCACGCAAACCGTGTTACTTCCCCTTTCCCGCATTCTAACGGTGGACTTCTTACGCAAAATGTGTTCCTTTTCCTTCCCCACCTTCAAACGGTAGCCTCTCTATCTTCCTTACTCCTCTCCTCACATCAGCAGTCATATCATTCTCAACCTCTGTTTTAAATTTATCCTACAATTTTATAATAGTTATTATCAATTTTAAAATACTAATAAAGCTAAAATTATTTCCAGCATATCTCCATCATAAAACCCACTTCTTTTAAATTTAATTCCACCAGGATGCTTCTTCTAAATTTAATTCTAACGTAAAGCCCAAACCTAAGCTTTCTCAATCGAAAACCTTTTGTAAGTCACAGTTACAACTTCCGAGATTTCCTGCCCTTTTGTTTCTCATGCAAAACGTGTTCCTTCTCCTTTCCCCACCTTTTAACGGCAGATTTCTCATGCAAATCATGTTACTTCACCTTCCCCACATTCTAACAGTAGACTTCTTGCGCAAAACGTGTTCCTTTTCCATCCCCACCTTCAAACGGTAGCCTCTCTATCTTCCTTACTCCTCTCCTCACGTTAGCAGTCATATCATTCTCAACCTCTTTCCTAAATTTATCCTACAATTTTAAAATAGTTTTATCAATTTTAAAATACTAATAAAACTAAAATTATTTCCGGCCTATCTCCACCATAAAGCCCACTTCCTTTAAATTTAATTCCACCAACCCACTTCTTCTATATTTAATTCTAACGTAAAGCCCAAACCCAAGCCTTCTCAATCGAAAACCCTTTGAAAGTCACAGTTACAACTTCCTGGATTTCCTTCGCTTTTGTTTCTGACGCAAAACGTGTTCCTTCCCCTTCCCCACCTTTTAACGGCAGATTTCTCTTGCAAATCATGTTACTTCCCCTTCCCCACATTCTAATGGCAGACTTCTTACGCAAAACGTGTTCCTTTTCCATCCCCGTCTTCAAACGGTAGCCTCTCTATCTTCCTTACTCCTCTCCTCACGTCAGCAGTCATATCATTCTCAACCTCTTTCCTAAATTTATCCTACAATTTTATAATAGTTTTATCAATTTTAAAATACTAATAACGCTAAAATTATTTCCAGCCTATCTCCACCATAAAGCCCACTTCTTTTAAATTTAATTCTACCGGCCCGCTTCTTCTAAATTTAATTCTAACGTAAAGCCCAAACCCGTGCCTTCTCAATCGAAAACCCTTTGAAAGTCACTATTACAACTTCCTTGATTTCCTTCCCTTTTGTTTCTCACGCAAAACGTGTTCGTTCCCCTTCCCTACCTTTTAACGGCAGATTTCTCGTGTAAATCATGTTACTTCCCCTTCCCCACGTTCTAACGGCATACTTCTTACGCAAAACATGTTCCTTCCCCTTCCCCACCTTCTAACGGTAGCCTCTTTTGTCCTTACTCCTGTCCTCAGAGTATATAAATATTTATAAAAGCTGGATGCTTCAGTTAAGGTATCTCTAAATCCCAATTTGTTTTGTGCTCTATTTTTTTGCTTGATTGCTTGATTTTTTTTTTTTTTATAACTTTTTACATTTTGTTACTACCTATTGCCTCTTGAGTGTTGTGATGCGACTTAGATGAATTTGTGTAGTCTGTGCAAATAAGGCAATATTGTTGCAGCTAAAGCAATTTTCTATGTATTTATTACAATGCCAAATATTTGTGTCAGTGTGGATTGATACCCAAGTTCATTCGATTAGAGTTTTCAATATTGTAGCTGATCTCCTTTGTGATAGTGGGATGAAAAATCTGTGTATGTATTCCAATTTAGTAAAACTGTATCAAATATTTGTGTCATTGTAGATTGGTACCGAAGGTAATTCGATTGGAGTTTTGAATATTATGGCGGCTTTCCTATGTGATTGTGGGATGAGAAATCTGTGTACCCAAGGTCATTCGATTAGAGTTTCCAATATTGTTGCTACACTCCTGTTAAGCCTTTTTTTTTTTTTTTTTTTACATTATTAAATATATAAATACATTGACTTTACGAATTCATTTTAGGTGGTTTTAACTTTACATATTTGTCTACTTTAATTTTAATGTTATAACTAAGTATTTTCTATACATATTCCTCTTAGACGGTTTTAATTATATATATAATTTTCCCCATATATCTTCATTTATTTTGTCTCTTCTGATTCTCATCCTCTTACTATAAATTTGCCACTCACTCCTATTTTATGCATATTTTATTTTCCCACACAAAAAGGTTCTCTCTCTCTCTCTCTCTCTCTTCATTTTTTGTTGAATTTTTATGAAATTTGTAGACCAATTGTCATCTTATTATTGACTAACTCATATGCATTCCTTGATGCTTGTATTTTTTTTTATCATTTTATTTGCAACAGTAAATACTATTAATGTTGTTAACCATATTTGAGGGAAAATTATATTATAATATGACCATATTTTGTGTATTGTAAAATTTTAGTTTATTTGGAAAACACAGGATAGTTTAAACAATATGATAAGAACAATTAGTGCAGTTGAAGAAGATGGTCTTTGTGCAATTTCCTTTCACTGTTTATAAATATATTGCTTAACAAATTAGCACCAAATTGTTATATCTTTATTATATGATGTTTTAAATGTGTGAGTAATTGTTTTTAAACATTTATGAATATTTTGTATCACTCATCTTCCTTATCTCATTAGTGTGTTTTTTTTATTATATATTTTTAAGAAAACAAATTCAATTTCGAGTTTAAAATTATTTATTTATCTATTTCTTTTTCGCATGTTGGATTAGAAGTTGATTAGATTATGACAGTATTAACACTATATTTGGTTTGATTACAATCATTATGTATAATAGGGTAATGTAGGGTCTAATTTCTCTATGTAAACCCAAAGACAATTAATTTGTAGAGTATGGGTTGAAAAACTAGAGTTGACAAGGGATTCACAGCAAAAGATTATCACTTCTCTTATTATTTATCGATCAGTTTTTTTCACATTCCATGCCCCGTTTCATACCTTCTCCTTCTATTATATAGCCACTCTCACTCTCATCCCTACCGTCCACGTGCTCCCCATCCATGGACGTGCTCAAGTACCTGTCACGTCAGGCAGCTGCTTTTCATCTCTGTGTGAGTGGCGGTAGGTCATGAAGCACTGTTCAGATGTCTTCTCCACATAAATGCAGCCAGAAAAGCTGTTGCAATGCATTGAATACGGTGGCAGCAGCCTTCCCCTCAGATATTTCTTCATCCTTATCGTTCTTGAGTGTGCTTTGAGCTTATCTTGATCAGGTGGGCTCCTCGGACGATCAACCAGGCCTTCCTCCTGCTCAATTAGTCTCCGTTATCATACCAGGGTAAAACATCCTCCTCGGACTGGAGATATCCTCCTCGGAAAGCGATGATCCTCTACCCAGAGGATTCCGCTCCAATCTGGACATCGCATTCTATTCATCCTTCTCTTCGGATGTGAAACAGTTCTCCCGTGGGTGTTCGGCCCGTTAACTTGGGCCTGATCCTTTTATCCCCCACAATAGCCCCTCAAAATTTCATTTTTTCCAACGCGAACAGGAAGAAAAAATAAAATTTTGATTTGACACGCGGGAACGAGTGGATAAAAAATAAAAATAACTTGAAATAAAAGAGATTGATAGAGGTAAAAGGTCATGAATGCCCCTGTTTACACGCGTGAGGTCGTGGAGACGCGCGCCTCATTATTATTGCTGCAGATCTTTCCTTTCCCAAGCAGCGCATCAACTACTTCAGGCGGCTGTGTCCCTCGCATCCAACGGTGGATTATTGATCAGACGGGTAGGGTTTGCCCTCGTAATTCGAGCGAGATGATTGATACCGCTCCAGTTGTCCCATATATAAACCTCCGCAAGCAGTTACTTTTCTTACTTTAAACACTCGCATAACGTTCAGAGCTTCCTCAGAGCTTTCAGAGAGTTCTTTTCTTCAAAATCATTTTACGCCCACTCGGATCTCTGTGCTTTCTGCTTTCTGGATCCCATCCCAAACTACATTTTGAGTTAGGGAATTCACTTTACTCACGCTAGTGTAAGTCTCGGTGCCTTCTACACCTTTCTCTCCTTCTCGGCTTCCATTCCCCCTCACTAACACTACCCTTCTTACTGTTTCGTTCAATCTTTTTTAGAAATGGGCAAATTCCGATATTTCGTCGATAGTCCGGCGTTGATTGAGGAGTTTAAAAGAGTCCACCATATCCCACAGGGGGTAAATCTCAGATATTGCCCCCCGGAGGGACTATTGCTAACCCGACAAGAAGGAGAGGTCATAATACCTATGATCGCCTTCATTGAAGGGGGAATGACCATTCCTATGGGTCCCGTGACCCTAAACTATCTTCGTAACCATAGGCTCTCTCCCGACCAGTGTGCGCCCAATACCCTTAAGATTTTAGGGGCCTTTGATGCCATAAACGCACAGTTAGGCTTAGGGCTAACTTGGCACGATTTAGTATACTTGTATGAGTGTCGTAGCCAACAAGGGGGGGGTTATTACCTTAAATCCCGCTCCGACGTTGTGAGGCTATTCTCCTGCCTTCCTAAATCCAATAAGGGGATGAAAGACGATTATCTGATCGTCTCGGGCGCATGGCATGATGGTCTACACTGTCCGACCGAGCCAGGAGAGCCAGGTGTGCCTTCTCGGACTCAGGGTCTTTAACCATAGTCTTAGGGCTTTTTCTTTCAGTATTTGTTCCTTTGTTTATCCTTGTATCTGATTTCTGAACTGACCAGGTGTGTTTGTTTTACAGATAAGATACATACTGCTCCTCGGCTGAGCCTCACCAACGTGCCTGCCCTCAATTATCTGCTACGCTCGGAAATATTCGTCAGCGAGGACGGACAGTTAAGATCCGTCCCACTTATACTTGGTTACACCCCCAAGAAGGCAGACGTCCAGCCAGTGGGGAGCGCCATTACCGAGGGGGATTACAGGTTGCGAAGGATAGACGTTGCTCGGAAGAATTTCCTAGCGCCCTACGACCTTCCACCAGTTCCACATCCTAATCCCCAAGGTGCTCTGCTGCTCGTCCGACCGGTTCAGCAAGTTCCTCTTGCTCAGCCGACTGTGAGAGAAAGGATCGGTTCCTCATCCGCCTCCCTAGACGCACAAATTGACAAGTTCAAGTTTGAAGAGGAAGACGAAGGGGGCGTCCACATAATTCCTTCGGACTCCGAAGAGGAACTTGACAGACATTCTTGTGTCCGACCACCCCTGTTGCTGACCACAGTCCCCGAAGACTCTTCAGAGGAAGAGATGTCTGACTTGAGGCTGCTCCTAAAGAAGAGGAGCAATAAAGTCGAAGTCAAGGGGACGGGGACTTCTCGCCCCGAAACAAATTTGCCTCCACCTCCTCCCGTTGCGCAGGTTACCGATCCGGCCCTTAAACCAATACCAGATTTAAAGAAAAAGAGGCCGATAGAGTCCGAGGACAAGGAGAAGGGGTTGCCCCCTAAGACCAAGCAGCAGAAGGTTAAGGATACCCGACAAAAGAGGGCATCCTCGGTGGAGAGTAGAGAAGAGC
>NW_027069660.1:626816-691140 GCF_002906115.3 Quercus suber
GGCAGGTATCTGATCTCAGCTTCATGCAACGACTTGCTTACACAGTAGACCGGCCTCTGTACACCTTGATCAACTCTTATCAGTACTAAACTTACAGCATGAGGGACCACTGCGATATAGGCAAACAAAACTTCGTCCGGCTCAGGACTGGACATAATCGGCGGCCGAGATAAGTAATCCTTAAGCTGTTGGAAAGCCGAGACGCATTCCTCACTCCATTCAAAGTCCTTCCACTTTTTAGTCAGCGAGAAGAAAGGTTTGCATCGATCCGCAGACCTGGATATAAATCGGTTTAAAGCAGCCATCATTCCTGTTAGTTTTTGGACTTCCTTCGGATTCCGAGGAGGCTGTAGATTCTGGATAGCCTTTATCTGGTCCGGATTGACCTCGACTCCCCTATGCGTGACCATGTAGCCTAAGAATTTGCCGGAACCCACTCCAAACGAGCATTTCGACGCGTTTAAGCGCAGCTTGTGCTTCCTCAGAACTTCGAAAACCGTGTCGAGATCCTTCAAATGCTCAGAAACAAGCTTACTTTTAACCACCATGTCATCTATATATACCTCAATGCTCTTGCCTAATTGTGATTCGAACATCTTGGTCATCATCCGCTGGTACGTGGAACCTGCGTTTTTCAGGCCAAAAGGCATCACTTTATAGTGGTAGTTACCAATGGGGGTAACAAAAGCGGTTTTCTCCTGGTCTTCTGGAGCAAGGGGGATCTGGTGATATCCCTGAAAAGCGTCTAAGAAGCTCATCCGAGGATGGCCGACAGTAGCATCTACCAATTGATCAATCTTCGGCATTGGGAAAGGGTCCTTAGGACAGGCTTTGTTTAGGTCCGTGAAGTCTACACAGACTCGCCACTTTCCGCTTTTCTTCTTCACCACCACCGTGTTCGCCAGCCACTCGGGATAAAAGATCTCTTTTATAGCTCCAGCCTGCTTGAGCTTTCGCACCTCTTCCCTGACCGCTTCGACGTGCTCTCTAGATGGCCTCCGAGGAGGTTGCTTCTTTGGCATACTCAGAGGGTTAACCCTCAAATGATGACAAATGAACTCCGGATCTACCCCCGGGGCTTCGTAGGCACTCCAAGCAAATACGTCAATATTCCTCTTAAGGAATTCCACTAGCTCCTCCTTTTCTGGCTGAGGCATCTGGGACCCAACTTGAAAGTACCTCTCAGGATCAGCCCCAACCAGGATCCGCGTTAAATCCTCACATTTTACACTTTCATCTTGCCCGCCGACAGGCAACAACCGCCCCTTTAACTGCTATAGGTCTTTAACTGCCATATCCGAAGATTCATCCTCGGACCCGTGCCGAATGGCTGCTACCAAGCACTGCCTAGCCGAGGACTGATCTCCACGGATCTCACATATACGCCCCTCGGAAGGGTACTTGACCTTTTGGTGCAAAGTGGAGGATACAGCCCCTAGCGTGTGCAACCAGGGCCTGGCTACAATTGCTGTATATGGGGAGTAAACATCCACCATGACGAAATCCACCTCAACGATTTCCGAACCCGTTTGAACTGGCAGTCTTATTTGCCCCTTCGGCATAACCATTCTTCCTTCAAAGCTGATTAAAGAAGAACAGTATGGAGTCAAGTCACTGGGTACGAGATTCAATCCCCTGAAAAGATCAGGATACATGATCTCCACTGCGCTGCCCTGATCTACCATCACTCTCTTCACATCATATCCCCCAATCCTGAGGGTAACCACCAAGGCGTCCTCATGCGGTTGAATGGTCCCAGCTTTATCCTCGTCTGAAAAGCCTAGAACGAGGGGCACCGCATGCCCAGGGCTCCTCGGACTCACATCAGCATCTCCCACCGGCAACCGAGCCACAGACATGACTTTTGATGGTCGGTATCCTGTCCTTCCTGGTGCCGCGAAAATAACATTGATAACACCTAAAGGGGGTTTTGCAGAATCCCTTTTCTCGGCATCCGACACCGGCTGTCCTCCTCTTCCGCTGGAGCGATGCAAAAGATGCTTCAATCTACCTTCACCGACCAGTTGGTCCAGATGGTCCCATAAGCTTCTGCAGTCTTCGGTCGTATGCCCGTGATCCTGGTGGTACTGACAATAGACATTACGATTGCGCCTGTCCGGATTCCCCACCATTTTGTTCGGCCATCTGAAAAATGCTTCATTCTTTACCTTGTCCAAGACTTGCTGAACGGGCTCCTTGAACACGGTGTTAACTGCTTGGGTATTTGCTGAACCCGAGTGTCCAGCGAAATCCCTCCTCGGCTTATTGTTATTATAGCGGTCCGACCTATAGTCCTTCTTGTCCTGGGTGGTAGCCTTATCTTTACCCTTTTCCTGCTGCCTATCCTCTTCAACCCTCTTATACTTCTCAATGCGATCCATAAGCTGGCGCATGCTAACAACTGGCTTGCCGGACAAGGACGTTCTTAAACCATGATCAGTGGGGAGACCCAACTTGAACGTCTCCAAGGCCATGGCGTCGAAATTGCCCTCCATTTCGTTAAACATCTCCCAGTACCTATCCGAGTACGCCTTCAGTGTCTCACCTTCACGCATGCTTAAGGACAGAAGAGAGGATAATGGCCCGGGCACTCTTCGGCAGGTAACGAATCGCGATCCGAAAGCTTGAGTAAGCTCTTGGTAAGAACCTATAGAGTCGGCCCTCAGGTTATCAAACCACCTCATGGCTACAGGACCCAAACTGGAAGGGAATACCTTGCACATCAGAGCCTCATTCCTAGCATAGACAGCCATTCTTTGGTTAAAGTGGCTAACGTGTTCCACAGGGTCGGTTCTGCCATTATAGATAGTAAAAGTTGGCTGGTTGAAACGCCGAGGCATCTCCGCTCCCTCGATCCTACTGGTGAAGGGTGACCTTGAAATCTGACTCAGGGCCTTACTCATGGCATCGTTACCCACCCCTCCATATGGTGTTTCTCGAGATCGCTTCTCACGAGGGCGCTCAGCTTCGTACGAGAAAGTCTCGCTGATAGGAGTTTGAGAATTCTGTTCATAGGGAATATCCTGCACATCGTCCCAATCGTCAACGGGGAGTGTTGCAGTGCGTTTCCTCTTCTCATGGCGTAACTCCCTCTTCAACCTTTCGATCTCTATTTGCATGCTGTTTTTCTCTGCATGGGGAACGCGACTTCCGCCTCGAGGCTGGGTTCGATCAGTGTGGGTAGTATGCACACTACCTTCACGGTCCTGCCCTCGCTCCAGGTTAAGAAAGGGGTCAATATGTTGGGAGGCCCCAGATTCTGCCGGTTGCTGCCCTTGACCAGCCATAACCAACCGTTGCTACTCTTCCCTTACTCTCAAGCTCTCCCCACAGACGGCGCCAATTGTAGGGTCTAATTTCTCTATGTAAACCCAAAGACAATTAATTTGTAGAGTATGGGTTGAAGAACTAGAGTTGACAAGGGATTCACAGCAAAAGATTATCACTTCTCTTATTATTTATCGATCAGTTTTTTTCACATTCCATGCCCCGTTTCATACCTTCTCCTTCTATTATATAGCCACTCTCACTCTCATCCCTACCGTCCACGTGCTCCCCATCCATGGACGTGCTCAAGTACCTGTCACGTCAGGCAGCTGCTTTTCATCTCTGTGTGAGTGGCGGTAGGTCATGAAGCACTGTTCAGATGTCTTCTCCACATAAATACGGCCAGAAAAGCTGTTGCAATGCATTGAATACGGTGGCAGCAGCCTTCCCCTCAGATATTTCTTCATCCTTATCGTTCTTGAGTGTGCTTTGAGCTTATCTTGATCAGGTGGGCTCCTCGGACGATCAACCAGGCCTTCCTCCTGCTCAATTAGTCTCCGCTATCATACCAGGGTAAAACATCCTCCTCGGACAGGAGATGTCCTCCTCGGACTGGAGATATCCTCCTCGGAAAGCGATGATCCTCTACCCAGAGGATTCCGCTCCAATCTGGACATCGCATTCTATTCATCCTTCTCTTCGGATGTGAAACAGTTCTCCCGTGGGTGTTCGGCCCGTTAACTTGGGCCTGATCCTTTTATCCCCCACAGGTAAAATTTTTGAATTTGATTATGCATTGAATATTTGGGAGAATGAGTTTGACTTTGATGTGAATTTTATTTTTCCCTTTCTTTTTAATTTGAATTGTAGTTTTTTTGAATTTTATAAATTTTTTTGATATGTTTTTTGGTGTTGATTGTATGGTAGAAAAAAATTGTGTTTGAAATTTTTTTTTTAAAACTAAAAAATAATTTCCAAGTTTTAGTTACTTTTTAATGATACACAAAATGTTATAAATAATTTTTATTAAAAAATTAATATTTTTTCAACCTTTTGAATTCTTGAAAAAAATTGTATTGTTTTCGTTTTGGTATAACAAAAATTATATGTTACATTTGTGATTGTCACTATAACAAATAAAAATATGATTATGAAATATTTTAATATTTATTAAATTAGTTGTGGGTTCCAATTAGCTCAACTGGTAAAGTCTCTAATGGTTGAATAAGAGATCTGGGGTTCAATCACCGCTTACATCAAAAACCAATTGGTGTATTGGTCTAATGATAAAGAGTTATTACTCAAAAAAAAATTATTAAATTAGTCCAAACTGCAAAAATAAATTTAATGAGACCACCCTAAAAATATTATTACACACAATGTGTGGGATCCAAGACTAGTTAATATACCGTGCTCCATTTGTGAAAGGACTTCAAGTACACACACCCTGTTCTCACTCCAACTGCGAAAGGAACCCAACCGCGAAAGGAAACTCGATGACCTTGCCACCTTTGCCCCACACCACCATTGGCTCTGATACCACTTGTTGGGGAGATAAACACCTTGGGGAGTTTTCTTGAGTAATTAATATAATATATAGAGACACGCTTTAACCCAAAAAGCTTAAGTCTAATGGATATGTGCTCAATTATGTTTTTTTTTTTTTTTTTTTTTATACAAGATATAAATTCTACTCCTCAAGAAAAAAAATGATAGAAATTAAGCCTCCACCACCCGCCTTGCCTAGGTTCCCAAGTGAGGCCCCATCAGTGTTTAGTTTGTACCAGCCCGGTAGAGGTTTAGACCATTTGACAAGTATTATAGCTCTGGTAGCAACCTGTTTAGCCTTACTTACACAATAGTAATACTCTTTAGCTTGATTAAGGCACACCTTATCCAGTGTGGGATTAGAAATAGAGTTATCGAACACAACTCTATTTCTATTTTTCCACAGATTCCAAACAACAAAAAGGAATAGAAAACACCAAGGAATGGTCCCTTTATACCTCACATCACTCAAGCAATTAGTTTTTAGCCATACCTCAAGGTTGTCAGCAAATGAATTCACGTGAAGAGGGGGAACTTCTAATTTTTTCCACAGGTCATGAGCAATTATACACTCACGGAGAAGATGGACAATAGATTCATCCTAATTTTTACATAAAGGGCAAACATTATCACAATTTATACCTCTTTCTGCTAACACTCCCTTAACTAGAATACTGCCATGTAAGCATAACCAAAGGAAAGTTGTAATCCTCGGCAATATGTCCAATTTCCATATCCACTGCCCATTAAATTGTGTGACAGCTTCTTCCCCTTGAAGCGTAAGCCAGTAAGCTGACCTTGTAGAAAATTCTCCATTTTTGGAGAATTTCCACAAAACCGTATCTTTCCTTCTTCCATGTACTTGTATTGGTACTGCTTTAATCTTCTCTTTAATGGATTGAGGGAGGTCAAAGGAAACCATCTCCCAATTCCATTCCTGACCATACCACAAATTCGAAATTTTCAAATTTTGCCCTTCCTGTCTAAGAGGCCCTTCAATCATGCCTCGCAAGGAGTTACCATTCACCCAATCATCCATCCACACACTAACCCCAGATCTATTTCCAATCCCCCAAGCAATCCCTTTTTTGAACATAGGGAACCCCAAACTAATGGCTTTCCAATTAGGAGACGAAGGGAGTTTTTCCGAGTCTCTTGATCTAATTCTCGAATGAGAACAGTACTTGTTCAGAATAACCTTTGTCCACAATGCATCTTGTTCATGATACATCCTCCAATTTAACTTAGATAGCAAAGCTATATTCTTAGCTCTTGCGTCTTGAATACCCAATCCTCCCTCTTCTTTGGACTTTACAATTTTATTCCAACCTATCATGTGCATTCTCCTTTTTTCATTTGTTGACCCCCATAAAAAATCTCTATTGATTTTGTCCAATTTCTCACACACATGCATAGGAAGGGCTACTCCTTGCATAACATGATTTGGAATGGCTGACATGGTTGATTTAATTAAAATAGCTCGACCAGCCAAAAGAAAGGAACTTGGCCTTCCAACCAGCGAGCTTGCTCATAACCCTCTCCACAATGAAGTTGTAAGGATTTCTAGGAACCCCTCGGTGTTTGAGAATAAAACCGAGGTATTTTCCAATATTATTAGTCTCTCTAATGTCCAATCTTCCACTTATATCCTCCTTCAACTCCTCATTAACATTAGGCGTGAAGTAAATTCTAGATTTGTCATGACTAATCTTTTGGCCAGATTCTCTACAAAACTTGTCAAGTACTTCTAATATAGCTTCACATCCACTCACATCAGCTTTGCTAAAACGGATAATATCATCCGCAAATAGAAGGTGAGTAAGACCTAAGTTGCCCTTTGAAGCTTTTAAGGGAGTCCAACCTCCATTCACACACTTATGTTCAATAAGATATCCCAAATACTCCATACATAGAATAAAAAGGTACGGGGATAAAGGATCCCCCTGTCTAATACTCCTGGATGGTTCAAACTCTCTAAAGCACCCCCGTTGAATAGAATAGAGGTACTTGTGGATGTGACACAGCTCATGATGAGCTTAGATATTTTTGGGGGAAAATGAAAGGCTTGGAGAACTCTATGAATAAAACTCCACTCTAATATGTCATAAGGCTTTTCCAAGTCCAACTTTATAGCCATAAAACTTGTTTTCCCTTTCTTTTTATCCAAAGTATGAAACAATTCTTGAGTAATCATCACATTATCTGTGCCTCTTCTACTAGGAACAAAGGCTGTCTAAACAGGCGAGATTAAATCTCCAAGCAACAGCCTATCTGAGCCACTAATATCTTTGAAACAACCTTATAGACCGAGTTGCATAAGCTTATGGGCTTATAGTTGCTCAAAGACTCAAGATTTTGGCACTTTGGAATCAAGGAAATCAAAGTCTCATTAAGATACTTTGGCACACAGCCCTTATAAAAAATTTCTTTAATCTCTTTATACACCGAATTTTGACCTCCATCCAAAAATGTTGATAGAAACCCACATGCAATCCATCCGGCCCTGAAGCCTTAAACAGCTTAGAAGCCCAAAGATCGGCTTAGATCTCCTCATCAATCACATCCCCATCAATTCTAGTTCTATCCTCCTCATTCAAAAAACAACAAGAGAATACTGAAACATCCGAGTGTATGGGTATCACTTCCAAATCAGTCATATACAGCTTCTTGAAGCCCTCTTGAATGTGAATCTTTATTTCACTTTCATCAGTCAGCCAATTTCCCTCTCTATCCATAATGCATCTGATTTTGTTTCTATGTCTCCTAACCAAAGTAGAGACATGAAAAAATGACATGTTGCGATCTCCAAAAGTGGCAGAATTTAACCTGGATTTGAACGCCTAATACTCTTCCTCCTGCATAAGGATTAAGGAGTATTCTGAAATCAACCGTTGCTCCAACTCCAAAAGAAACTCATTGGGATTGTTAGCTAGAGTGTTTTGGGTGCCATGAAGCCTAGCTAAAACCCTCTTCTTCTTAGCAAATAGATTCCCAAACACATCACAATTCCATTTTCTAGCTCTGGCCACAAAATCTAAAGTTGCTTCCTACAAAGCTCTATCTTCGGACCGAGCTTGCTGGACAACTCTTGAAAAAAATTGGTGTAATAGCCATATAGTTTGAAATTGAAAAGGTTTATTTTGCTGGTTAACACTAGCTCTACAAAGCTCAATTAGTACAGGACAGTGATCCGAGAATGTCCTTGGGAGGTGAGTCAATAAGGCTTCAAGAAAAAGCGTGTGCCACACTAGATTTGAAAAACATCGATCTATTCTTTCTACTATCAGATTAGAGATGGGCCTACAGTTAGTTCACGTGTACTTTGGACCCGCAAAGCCCAAATCTAGCATATTACACTCATCTTAGCAATTTTTGAACCCCAAGGCTCTGTTTAGATTAACATGATTACCACCAAATTTATCATCCCCACACAGCACTTCATTAAAATCTCCCAACATGAGCCAAGGTAAATCATGGAGATGTGCAACAATAATTAAATTATTCCAAAGAATTCTTCTTTCAGCCAACCTAAGACTAGCATAAATAGCAGACATAAGCCAGGTAAAATTGGAGGAACGCACCTTAACTGTAGCATGTATCTCTTATTCTGTGGAAGATAAAGGAAGAATCTCCACCTCTTTTGATTTCCAGAGAATCCACAATCCCCTAGCATAGCCAATTGTGTCTGTGGTAATAAACCCATCAAAAGGCAGCCCTTCAATAATTTTAGCTACTCTGTCTCCTCCCACTTTCATTTCTGTCACTACAAAAATGGCAGGTCTATTGTTGATTGCCATTTCAAAAATTCGCCTCTTGAAATTTGGGTTCAAAGCTCCTCTGCAATTCCAAAGTAACACATTCATCTTAATAAATTGACTTAAAGGCACTTCGATTTCTAGTGGATTAGTATTCATTGCTGCCTCTTCCACTATACTCCACCCCATTCTCCTCAACAGGTCTTTGCACGCCCCCCAATCTGGCTTCCAAATTAACATGTGTTTCAGTATGCCTAGGATGTCCTCTCTGCAACTCAGAAGCACATCGCATTCCTGAATCGGTGCCATAATTTGGATCAGTTTCAGAGTTGGGTGATTCCCCATATAAGCTGTGGCCATCCCTCTGAAATCCACCAGCTTCCTCTCTTGAATGATCCACCAGGATTCATCCCAATGGGGCACTACGGATGGCCTCCGTTGCCTGCTCAGATCCTCCGCCACTTCCCACGAGATTTTTGGAACATCTGTGAGAAATTTCCACCACGGATTGGGCGTGAGAGTCCAAGCCTTGTGTTCCAAAGGAAGATTCCCCAGTCTGATACTCTCTGGAGTTATGGGAAATATACGTTTTCAAGCCTGACCCAGCTCCTCCTCGAACCATCCCGGAGTTTCCGTTGGGGCCGCTTTTATCTGAGCTATTATCTCGTCTGGTATTGCCACTACTTGGTTCTTGTACCAGATGGCCCATCCGGTCCTTGGCAGTAAGGGCATCCCTATGAACATTCTCTCCATTCTCCACGTGCTTCTCACTCTCCAAATCTTTTGAAATCAAAATCAGCTCCCTCTTCCCTTCAGCGCTATAAGAAAGCCTCTTATGACTTTTTGAGCTTTTTGAATTCCTAATCCCCAAACCTTCACTTCCTTTGCTTGTATTTTTGGCTAGAGCTTTCCTCTTGTTTCTTGAGATGTGCCTCGAATCCTACTAATATTCAACTCTTGAGTTTTCAACGTAATCTTCCATCACACAGTCCTTTCTCATCTCAAGATTACTTTGCGGGATTTGGGCTGCCTCTTCACTTGTTGTCTCACTTCTTGTGCCTACCGAATCACTTTGATCTGACTTACCAAGATTTTCACTTGCTTCCACATAGTCTGAAGTATGTGAAAGGTCCAGATTACCCTTAAATTTGTCCTGGGATGAGGTGTTTGATTTAGCTGGCCTACTAGCCTTTCCCAACCTGGCCAACCCCTTTTTTCTTGTGACAACCATCCAAGGCCCATAGTTGGGCTCGGACTGAACCACCTCACTTATTTCGTTAGCTTTCAACGAGGTCTGAGCCTTATTTCCTCTGTTTGGTTCCTTCACTTTGAGACCACAATTTTCCTGTTTATGCCCAAGCTTACCGCAACAGAAACACAAGGATGATATACCTTCATACAACACTCTTTGGACTAATCCTCCCACTCGAATAGAGCTAATGAGTGGCTTGTCCACGTCAATCTGAACACATAACCTTGCGTAGCCTCCTCTAGTTTCCGAAGCTGTGTAGGAATCAATTCACAAAACTGGACCGATGACACTACCAATTTCTCTCAATATAGCAGCATCATAGAATTCAATTGGTAATTCAGGAAACCTTACCCACACAGCCACCGAAGTAAGCTTGGCCTCCGATGTAATGAAATAAGATTCCCAAGACTTGATAGCAAGAAAATGCTCTCCTAAAAACCATGGGCCTCCCCGAAGTACTGTGTCAAAATCATCACTGCTACTGAATCTAATCAGAAAGAAGCCTTTGCCCAAGGTCACACAATCCATCTTCGCCGTCGGTTTCCATAAAGCATTGAGTTTGAAAGTGAGGTAGTGGAATCCAACTGACCTACCATACACTTTCACTATCAAGGCTCTTGACCATGGTGCTCTGATACGAGCTTTTGTTTCTTTGGAGAGCTTCACTTCAAACATACCTTCAGTTAAAGGCTCCATATCATCCTCTGACTCATAACCTTCCTCCCACTCTTTGTTAAATTTAAATGCCTGCTCATACGCACCAGGAATGTCTCCCACGAGACTATCATTATAACTCACTAGTTTCCTCGGTGGCAAGAAACTCCTTGCGCCATTGCTCTCTTCAAATTTTTTGACACTCCGTTGAAATTCATCATCTTCTTCACTTGTGCGCTGTGCTGGTGCAGAGAACTCTACTTCCATCGCTTCACGGTGTTGTTACTTTTTAACCTATATATAATATATTATATATACTATGACTAAAGTGACTATTATGATCGGAGAATGGCTGCACTACTGGTGGCTAAGGAAGATTAACAAATAACAGTTGTTGAAGATGGCATAAATGAGATATAGAAGTCAATGGCAGTGACTTTCAGCACAAATTAATGGTGGCCGAAGGATGTGACACCAATGGCCAAATTAAGGAAAGCAACACCAGCTCATGGAAGCTTCGTAGTCTGGTGCTGCATTGGCACACAAATCTATCTCGCGGAAACTTTGACAACACATTAGGGTGTGTGACATTCTTAGGCGAATGTTTACAGCATTTTGCAAATTGACTTCAAATTTTTTTGAGTAGTGTGCTCCAAAACTCAAAAAGATGCTCGAAATGCTGAAGTCCGAGAGAAATATATATATATATATATATACATACATACACACTTGAACAGCTATACGAATCCTAATGGACAAAGGCACTGCTAGGAACTAGGAAGCAATGCCATAAAAAATTATAACAAAATTCAAAATTTTAAAAATAAAATAAATAAATAAAACAGGAGAACGATAGGGAGAAATAGAATGCTTCAAGACCCTAGGTTTGATAATATGTTAAAAATAATAATAAGAAAATAAGATGATTTTAACTAGGGGTGTGCACGGGTTGAATTAGGTGGATAAATGCCAATATTTTTATCTAATCCACCACTAGGGGCGCGGGTTGGGAAAATTTCACTCCGCTACTGACCCACCAAAGTTTAAATCCGATGGATTGGTTACAAATTTTGGCAGTTTCAACTCAGCGGGTTGGGCTGGTTGGCATTAACAATGTTTAAAAAAAAAAAATCACAAACTACAATTTGTTATTGAATAATCTCAAAATATAACTACTGCACACAAAAATTAAAGGTAGATTTTATTGAATAATCTCAATTCCAACACAAACATTGAGTCAATGAAAAAGAAATATATCATCTCTAATAAACCTTGTCTCCACACAAAAAGAAAGAAAAAAGAAAAAAAAAAAAAAAGTAGGTTGCTACCTTACAACTAAGGAAAATTAAATCAACAAACCCAAAGTCTTAACATTCCCAAAGTCACATTAATGATTTAAAATAATAACATATCAACATAACAAATAAACTTCAAAATCATATGCACGTTCTTAAAACAATTATCACAAATTACAATTAGTTACTAAATACATAGTGTGTATATATATATATACACACACACACTTTTGATAAACTATAGAGTATATATACTTACATACAAAGATAACCAACCTTGGTGCTTAAACTAACTGTATTACAAACTATAAGAACCACTAAGAGTATTACATGTGCACAACAATATAACTAACTCTATTATTAGAAACTAAAGGCCTGTTTGGTTTAAAGGTGTTTTGAGTGATATGATCCAAAACTCATAACTCAGTTATCAAAACACATGAGACCCACACAAATTTTTGTTTGGCTTGATTTTCACATTGTGTTTCCATCACTCAAAACTCACAAATTTTGAGTTAGAGTGATGAAAACAGGAAACAAGAAATATGTGTTTTCAAAAACTAAGATAGGAAACTCAGTGGCATTGCTGTAAATATTCGGATTCGATGGGACCCAGAGCTTCTGTGTTGTCCCGTCAGTTCAGTCTTCATGATATTACCGTTGCAAACAACTACAGCACCACCACAACAAACCCAGCGTCGATCCACAACAAACCCAACCCCAACCGATTTAACCCACACTATGACCCATAACCTGATCTCCATCGTAACCCAACCCCAACCGATTCAACCCATGTCGTGACCCATAACTCGATCTCCACCATAACCCAGCCCCAAAAATCCAATCTCAAACTCGATCTCCACCTTGAAACCCAGCCACTGAAACAACCCACCACTTTAAACCCAATAACCACTGATTCAAACCAACCAAAAATAGCTGAGAAAGAAACAGAGAAGAGAGAAAAAAAAAATCAAATACAAATTAAAAAGGGGAGAGACAAAGAAAGCTAAGAAAGAAACAAAGAAAAGTGGAAAAAAAAAATCAAATATAGAGTGAAGAGGGGAGAGACAGAGAAAGAGAGATAGACAAAAAAATTTTGATGCAAAAGAGGGAGAGTTAGAGAAATGAAAGGTGAGAGGATGTGTTGGAAAAGTAAAGGAGGAGGATTTTTTTGTTAATGAGGCACGGGTAGCAACAGTAGCAATTGGGTAGTGTCAATGGGTGGGGCCCACGGTTTTGGAGAAAAGTTGTAGAGACATATGACTGAGTGGTGTGCTGTCTTACTCCACAAATTTCTTTTCGAATGTTGGCTACCCTTGAAGCTGGGAAATATTTCTTCAAAAACAACCTCTTCATCTTGTTCCATGTTTTAATACTCCTAGAGGGTAGATAATAGAGTCAATCCTTAGCCGAATCCTTCAAAGAAAACGAAAAGACTCTTAATTTAATTTGATCTTCAGTCACCCCTGTGGGCTTCATACTCGTGCATACCACATGCAACTCCTTTAGATGCTTGTGAGGATCATCACCTACAAGGCCATGAAAAGTGGGCAAGAGATGTATTAGTCCAGATTTTAATTCAAAAGTAGTAGTAGAATCTAAAGTAGGGAATGTTATGCATAAGGGTTGTTGATTCAAATCAGGGGCAGCAAGCTCTTTCAAAGTTTGATTTCCAGTCATGACTTCCTCCTCTTCTAAATCAAAATCGCTAGCAAACAGGGAATCAAGAGCTAGATTGTGCTCTTTAGAATTTTTCCTAGCTTCCTTTCTTAACGTGCGCAAAGTTCTCTCTATTTCTGGGTTATTTTGCAAAACACCTTGATTAGAAGATCGAGTTACAGTCATAAACAATCAAGGAAACTCGAATAAACCATGAAAAACAAATCAGGAAAAATCTAGACTAATGAAAAGAAATAAAAATTCTACGCTAAAACACAAAAATGCCTAAAAACCCTAGAAAACAGCGGAATTTGGCCTTAAAAGGGTGGGGCTAGCAATCCTGAGGATTAACTAGTCTTGCTCAGAACGTCATTTACCTTCAAAAAACTATACTATCAAGGCCTAGTTCTACCGCAATTAGAATTCTGCCAAAACCGTAACTATAAAAAAAACTAATAATTTTTATTTTTGGTTGAAAATTTCAAGAACAAAATAAGGTTCACAAGAAGCAAAAAAAAAAAAAAAAACAAAGAGAAAAACAAAAAACAAATCAACTAGAATCACTCTCCAGCAACGGCGCCAAAATTTGGTGTGCTGTCGCAGGCAACCAAAAATAAAACCTATACTCCTAGAAATATATGTAGTAGTGCAAGTAAGGATCGTTCCCATAGAGAATATCTAACCTAGTTTTATGCTACATGAACAAGGATGGGGGGGGGGGGGTTGTTTGAGTATAATGAAAATAATTTTAAGAAAAACAACTAAGGAACAATTCAAATTAAAGTATCAAAATCAATCAAGAGAACAAACCTTGGTCTAAGTCAACATCCATCATCGAAATTTTACAACTGATCATCGATGTAAGTATATATCAATTCACACTTTGAATATTCACCGTTGAAACTATTTTCCTATCTCTCCTTAGTCACAGTTAATTAGAAAACAAGCGATCTAATTAACCCTAACTACTAAAGAACCCAAGACAAGCGCTAAATGTTTAATTTAGTAGCAACTTTAAGAACTAGAAAGATCGATGTAGCTAAAGAACACAAACACAAGCGGTTGCATTTAATTTAGTTGAGCATTCTTCCTAAGATCTAATAATTTCTGACACAGCAAATCATTAAATCTTGGTTGCTTCACAAATTAGAGAGATCAAACAATTACAGAGTTAATATCTAACCGAGCAGTAGATTGCAATGAATAATAAACTAGTACGCCTTCTAGTAATTAAATGAGACAATCATGAAAATAGGCATAGAAGAACATCCGATATTCAAAGCATAAATTGAACAATAAAAACAAATTAGATCTCACAGTTTTATTGATTCTGAGGCTTTAGTTTCCTTCGACCAAGTATAAAAGTTTTAGCCACGCAGGGTCATGATAGAAAACTCAAAGGAGGAAATTAGAGAAGAGGGGAGAGAGAGGCATGTGTGTGTCCAATCTGATTTCTCCTCCCCCTTTTACACGTTAATTCCCCCTTTCCCAAGCCTACAAAATCTCCTAAAAATATTCTAAATAATAACATCCAAATCCGACTAATTAAGGAAAAATATTAAAAATAAAACAGTCCTAATATAACTAGGAAAGTGTTGTTTTTCAGCTGGAAATTTCGTGCATCAAATCTGGAAGTTTCCAAAAATAAACCACATCAGATTTGCATATTAGAATTTCAAGCAAAGGAACATTCCAGAACGTCAGCAGTGCAGGTGCAGCAATTTCAAGCCCGATTTCGACCTTGATACATCCCGTATCTCTCAAAACTCAAAACATGAAAGTTGTAGAGCTTTGTCTTGGCGTTGTAGAAAATCTTGAATCATCTCAATCGGAGTTTGGATGAGAGAGTTATGCCCAAATTACGAAGCGATGTCAATTCTGTCCAGAATCACCCTAACTACATTTTGCACTTAATGCCTCCATTTGTATCCTAAATCAAAATATAAGAATAATGAGTACATTTAGACACCAAATAAGTATAAAAGACTAAACATTAAGAGAGAAAAATATGACATTTTGCATTCTTATCACTGAGTTATGAGTCCAAACAGGTGTTTTGCAATTTTTGAGTGAAGGTGAGGTTTGAATAAGGAGTTATGAGTTTTAGGTTTGAGTTATGAGTTTTGAAAACTGAGTAATAAAAACTAAGACATCTCTAAACCAAACAGGGCCTAATTGACCTCCAGCTTTTCAAAAAGGTTGAGGAAGAAATAGACAAAACAACAAGAAAGAGAGAGGGAGATAAAGCGGTTGAAGGTGAAGGCTAAATACAAAGTGTAGTATATGGCTGAAGTGAGTTTAGAGTTTCAATGTTAACTTTTTATATTTTGTTTAAGGAATTAATTAATAATTAGATGTAAAAATTGATTAGATGAATTGATTAACTTTAAATATAGAATATATAGTTGAATAATTTGAACTAATATATATATATATATATATACATAAATATAATATTTATTTATGTATAATTAAGTAGGCGAGTTGGGTTGTAGCGGGTTGGCAATTTTTCAATCCGTTACCCAACCCAATCCGCTATTTTGGGGGTCTAACCCGCTCAATCCAAATCACCTAACTTAATGACCCGTACGATGCAGGCAGGTTAGCGAGTCAAGCGAATATTTTGAACACCCCTAAATTGTTAACAGGGAAAGTAAAAGCAAAAAAAAACCCAAAATGACAAAATGGTTACATCCTTCTGTAAATTTTTTGATAATCCATCTTTCTATAATTTTTTCTTTTTTAAGAATACTAAGTATTTTTAACACACATACGGGAAGAAGGGAGAAGGGTTTTTTCTCTCTCTCTCTCTCTCTCTCTCTCTCTCTCTCTCTCTATAAATTGGATCATACATTGAGACAAACTTACATAACCTTAAATTTAGTATGTTAATAATCACGATTTCAAAAAAAAAAAAAAAAAAAAAAAAATCACGATCCTCTGTGATATTACAAAACCACAATAATCAATTGTAAAACTATATATGGTCTACATGTATTAAGCGGTGCTAATTGAGTTATACGAGTATGCTCAGGACGGTAATACATTCTTAACTTCTATATTCTATTTGTAGAGTGTAAACTAAACACCATGTCTGCAACCTCTAGTCCTTAAATCTAATCTAACAATTAAAAAATTACAAATAGTGTCGGCAATTAAACCTAAATTACAGAGTGAACAACTTGGAAATAGCAGAATTTATTATTCGACCGCTATGATGGATCTTAAATCATCGTTCCGTTGACGTTTGGTTATTCTTTATTTAATGGCAGGACGGCACATTAATAAATGTACCTTTTATATCTATTTTGGCTTTTATATTTTGGGGTATGGCTTATAGCATAATATGTGAAAACAAATACTATAAGATAGCTCTACCATAACTATTTTTTTTTTTTTTTTTGTTGGACTACCATAACTATTTAATAATTAATTAGAATTTTTTTTGAAACATAATTAACTAGAATTTGGAACCATATACTGCTACATTTTAATAATAATAAAAATTTAGAGAATCCATTTTATTTTAATAGTTATATTAGACCCCCACTAGTTGATTTATAATACGTCCATAACTTAATTAGCTTTAAAAAAAAAAAAAGAGAGAGAGAGCTTATAATACGCCCATATCCTCCTACGTGATCGATTGTAGGAACGTGGTTGGTGGATCCCAGTTAGGGGAAGAGCGTGGTTATCACGTTACAAATACACCAACAAATGATAAGATATGATAGCTATTTATTGTATATATAATTTTTTTCATTTATCAATTTTTTTTAGAGAGTTTTAACCTATGACATCCGCTCATGATGATAACTTTTTATTCAAATTCAAACCTTCTATGATTATAGATTCTCAAATTTCAAGGAAAAAAACACTTGCCTCTTTTGACATTCAATTGACCAAACTTTGTTAAATTAATATTAAAAATGTTATGTACTAACCTATTTTTTGTTTAAGACCAAGTTTCAAGAATTATCCCTGTTTCAAAATTAAAATTCATTGTATTAAATCTTTAATTGAAGTATATTTTAAAACATTAAGCATATATTTTTTTTCAACGAATTATGAAGAGATTTGCCATTATAAGTGTTTTGGTGTTTGATAAATTTTACTTTTTTATTCTAAATTTATCAGTTATTTTCTTATTAACCAGGATTAAACTTTTGTAAAAAAATTCTTATAGAAATTTAGAATATTCTTTTAATAATATAAACAAAAAGAGGGTATTAATTTTTTTTTAAACCTTAAGGGAGAGGAGTGTTTTTTTCATTTAGGTTTGGAGTTGAATGACATTCCCTCAAACCTTAAAACAGGGGAGTGTAATTATCCCATAAATAAATATACATATATTGGGTTTTGGGAGGAAGAAAGCACAGAAGTATTTTAAATATTTACTTTTGTAACAAACATATTATTTATAAAGTTTTTTTTTAAATATTTTTTGGTAATAATAAACCTTCTCTCTCTCTCTCTCTCTCTCTCTCTCTCTCTCTCTCTCTCTCTCTCTCTCTCTCCTTTTTTTTTGTTGTCTTTATCTCCATACTGTCTTACATATGTAGTTACACATTTTAGATTATCTAAGTTGAATCAACAAAAAAAAATAAAGAAAATAAAAGCACAAGGACCAATTGAAGCTTATTTTAAATTCATAAAATGAAATTTTAATCATGAAATGGCCAAAAAATTATAGATGATTTGAAAAGGAAAGATCATGTTACACCAGTAAAGATCTTTAAACCTCATAAAACTCTTTAGGCTTCGCTTGGAAGGAGGGAATGGAATGGAATGGAAAAGAATAAAAAAAATAATTTTAGAATATTTTTCCCTTCTCTTATTTGAGAGTTTTAATGAAGGGAATGGAAAGTTCATTCCCTTATTTGGGAGTTTAAGTGGGAGGGAATGGAATGAGTAGGAGGTAACATTCATTCCTCTCTTTTCCCTTAAAACCTCAAATTTTCATTCTCCCCAAAATTGGGAGGAATGGGAGGGAATGAAATTAGATTTAATGATTTTTTTTTTACCAAAACTCCCAAAATACCCCTATATATTTAACCTTTTATTTTAAAATAGGGGTCTGATAGTAATATTGTCATAAAATGATTCCATTCTATTCCCTCCATGTTGCTTCCAAATAGGATTACTTACATTCCATTCATTTTCATTCTTTTATTTTAAAACATCCAATCAATGTTACTTAATTCCATTCCATTCCATTCTTTTCCATTCCTTTCCCTTACTTAAATATATTCTATTTCATTCCATTCCTTTCTATTCCTTTCAATTCCCTTATGATTATCTCATTCCATTCTCTTATAAACCCCCAAGCGGAGTCTTAAGAAAAATACGTCGATGTCTTGTTATTTCTCTATATATAAAAAGCGCCAATGCGCTATAGCTACAACAAAACTACATTAACTTGGTTTATTCAGTCCTTTTGTATTGTTTCGCTGCTTTTTTTTTTTTTTTTTCCTTCGGTTAATATCATCCGGTCCATTGATGTCAAAAAAAATATATCACCCGATCCACTTCTTTTATATATATATATATATATAGCTGTTAGTTAACATAATAAATTGTCACAATATTTTTACAATTGTTGCGATATTAATTCCTTATAAGTCAAAATAAAATATCATACAAGAACAAACCATAACTAAAAATAAAGATATTGTGAAAAAAGAAGTGTTACATCTACAACAATTTTCACAACACTTTCATAACAAAAAGGTGAATGCGTGAAGCTACAATAGTAGCTACATTTTTTTTTTTTGCTGGTTCAATTTGCACAGTTCACTGGCCGTTTTTTTTTTTCCCGGTAATATCACCCAATCAACACTTTTAAATTTATATACATATATATATATAGCTGTTAGTTAACACAATAAATTGTCACAATATTTTCACAATTGTTGAGATGTTAATTTCTTATAGATCAAAATAAAATATTATACTGGAACTAACCACAACTAAAAATAAATATATTGTTATATTACAACAAATTTCATAATATTTTACCACAACTGAAAATAAAAGTATTGTGAAAATATTGTGACATTTTGTTATGTTCCTAGACTTCTTTTTTGGTTTAGTCAAATTTGGTGATCAAAAATTCATTGTTTCACGCACAATTTTATTCTGTTGGTTTTTTTTTTAATGCATAGTTTGAAGTGGTTGTCCCAATTAAAAATCAATAACAATTTACCATCTAGGATTTGTTGTGAAAATATTGTAAATGTAACATTACTCTAAAATAAAATTATAAAATATCATACCAAGGCCCACTATAGATAAAAATAAAGGTATTGAGAAAATATCATGACATTTATTGTGTTCTTAACTTTTTTTTTTTTTTTCTTTAGCCAATTTGTTGAGCCAAAATTCATATTTTTACGGATATTTTTATTGGGTTTTTTTAGCACATTGTTTAACATAAAAAACACATAGTTTTACTTACCCAAAAAAAAAAAGTACTTTCCTCCTTTATGTTTGGAGTAGTTTCATTTCCCCAACTTTAAAATTGAATAATTTCCTTATTTATATTTTGTACACAAGCATATAGTCCCTGCTGTTACTCTCTTAGTTAAATCCTAACAAAATCTTATGATTCATAGAATATTTCAGTGTGCAATGTCTAAAATGTCTCTCTAAATTTTAATGTTCCAAAAATCTTCTTTGTGTATTTTGAGTTTTATGTGTTAGTTATACTTAAAAGTAAAAATTGTGATTTATGGTATTCTATTTGTTACCTAGAGAATACTAATCTTTTAGAGGTTTAAATCATCTAGATTTATAATTTTATCTAATAGAAACTTCAATAACATATGTCTTTTGTTATTTTGTTTTTTTTTTTTTATTTCTTAAAAATGCGTTTATTAAAAATTAAGTAAGCTAAGCATCGTAGAAATAAAATGATAAAGAAGGAAGTATGAATAACAAAATATTCATTGCAAATGGTTGTAGTTATTTAATTTGTCATCATTTATTGCGAAAATTTAAATATTATAACAATGTTTTATCAAAACTTAGTTATTTATTGTTGGAAGATGACGACATTTGTTATCATTCTTAGTAGAATTTTTTTTTTTTGTGAGTAGATACTATTTTTAGTAAATAGGTTCTAAGAAATTATTATACTAAATAGATAGCCATATGTTAAATAACTGTTCTAAATTTAAGTACATGATTTGATACTACTTCAAAAAAAATTATATCTAAAATTTTTTCACTCAAGAGGCAGCACATGCCTTGCACCTACAACCCTTACTAGTCTATACATAAAAAGTGTCAATGCCAAAGAAATAGTGAATTTGGTTTATTCAATTCGCACTCTTTCCGCTTTCACTTGCTCTTCCTTTTTTCTTTTCTTTTTTGTGGTAAAATGGCCTAACACGTTTTTTGTTTTTTATACTTTTATATACATATGAGCTACTTAAGAAAAAAAAAATATATATATATATATATATATTAACACAATAAATTTCTACAATATATATTTTTACAATTGTTGAGGAGTTAATTCCTTATAAGCCAAAATAAAATAATAAAATATCATACTAGTACCAACTATAACTAAAAATAAAAGTATTGTCAAAAAGAAGTGCGACATCCATAACATTTTTCACAACACTTTCATAAAAAATCATAAGAGGTAAATTGTTATTGGTTTTAATTTAAATTTACCAATGAAATTACTTTTTTACCCCCCAATAACAACCCGCAACAACATACTACTTATAATTTGTTGTGAAAATGTCGTAAACATAACATTTCTCTTGTGAAAATATTAAGACAATTTGTTGTCGTCATAATATTTTCACAACTATTAAAATATCAATTCTTTACAAATCAAAATAAAATATAACAAAATTATGGTATTACGAAAATGTTGTACCATTATGTTGTGTTTCTAGATTTTTTTTTTTTTTTAATTTAGTCAACTTTGTTTAGTCAAAATTCACTATTTCACCTGCAATTTTTTAAGTTGACTTTTTGTATTTTTTTTAAAGAAAAAATTTAGTTACAAAATTGGTTGTAACTTTAGACTACAACCTTACTCAATATTTTTTTTATTGGAGGTGAACTTTGACAAATTCACCTTTAGATTACATCTTATTCTTATATCATTCATGCTTACAAAATTTTAAGAAAATTTAAGATCAATAGTTTATGTCATCAATAAATTGTTTAAATTACAAATTTTTGTAGTTTAAAATTATGCGTAAAATATAAGCTTATAGATCATATAGTAAATAATATCTGATTGATACAAAATTTGACATGTGTATTAAGAGCATAAAGAGCATGCAATTCAATGGTTAGATTTTCAAAATATATAGTAATATTTATTTTATTAAGTAAGGTTGTAACTTAAGGCTACAACTCACCTCCAATAAAAAGATATTTAGTAAAGTTATAGCGTAAGGCTACAACTAATTTTGTAGTGGTATTTTTATCTTTACGCAAAATTTTAAGTAAAAGCATATAGTTTTACACACATACACACCACACACACACAAAAAAAAAAAAAAAAAAAACTTAGGATAAAAACACATTTCATCCTTTATGTTTGGGATAGTTCACAGTTCCTCCTTAAACTTTAAAATCAAGCAATTCTCCCCTTAATATTTTGGAAAAAAGCAAATATGTTATATTGTTATTCTCTCAGTTAAATCCTAATGAAAGCTTATGATTTTTTAAATATTACATTGTGTAATGTCTAAAATACTCCCGCTATATTTTAACATTCCATTTTTTTTTTTTTTTTACATATTTTGAGTTTTAGATGATAGTAATGATTAGAAAGTTGAAATGGTGATATAAGGTGTTTTATTCATTACCTAAAGAACATTGATTTTCTAGATTTAAATCTTCGAAACTTATAATTTATCTAATGGAAAATTTGAGACACTTGCCTTTTGTTATCCTTTTTTTTTTCTTTTCTTTTCTTTTCTTGCCTAAAAAGGGTGTTCATTAAAAACTAAGCTAGCTAAACATTGTACCTGGAATCATGTAGAATGATAAAGAAGAAAGTATGAATGAAAAAATTTCATTGTGTATGGTTGAAGGCATTTGATGAAAGGGTTCAATTGTAGCATATGACATCTTTCATTATGAAAATTTAAATATTGTGACAATGTTTTAGCAAAACTTAGTTACTTATTGTTGGAAGATAATGATATTCGTTATCATTCTTAGAATTTTTTAGTTAGTGGATATTGCCATTTGCAAATAAGTAATAAGAAACTATTATAATAAAATAGATATTCATATGTTAAATAGCTACCCTAACTTTGTGTGTGGCATACATTTTTTTATGTATATAATTTTATACTTCTTCAAATAGAAATTTTATTTTAATTTTCTCACTTGAGAAGTAGCATGTGTCTTGCACATGCCACCCTAACTAGTTTATAAAAATGCCTTACAAGAAAGGGATCATATTCCACCTTTACCAGGGCAAGAGTTCAAGTGTTAGCGTGGCTAAAAGCCCAAAATTTGAGCTTTATCCTTGAAACTATCTTGATGCTCTATTCTTAAAAAAAAAAATTAAAAAAAAAAAACCATTGATGCAACTATTTTAGTTTTTTGAAAAATCAATTAATAGTCATATTTGTAAAATTTTAATTATTTGTCGACCCATATATTTTCATTGAGTCTAAATCTTTTGTCCTACTTTTTCTGCTCCACTCTATTCTCCATAAATAAAAATTTGCTACATGTTCACTTAATTAATTAAATACTACCATTAATTAATAATGATAGTATTAATAAGTTAATAATGGTAGTATTTAATTAATTAGGTGAACATGTGGCAAGTTTTATTTGTGGAGTATAGAGTGGAGTAAGAAAAGTGGGATAGAAGATTTGGACTCATTTTCATTGTATATTAAAAATCTATATTGTAGTTTAAAATATCAATGAAATTACTCATTAACTTGAGGTGCAATTCTCAAGAATAAATATTTCAATGACTAAATCTGTACTATTAATTAACATTGAGTAGATTGAGGTACTGTGGGGGGTAAAAACCCAAAGTTACTTAATGGGTTTGGGGCACCATGTTGAGGAGTATTATATTTCCGAAGAGCAATAATTGATTAGGACAGTCCATCTGAAGGCAGGAAGCCCAGAAGTAGAGGGGGAGTACCATCCGAAGAGGTCACTATTGCCCCGAAGATGTCTTACTCCTTGGTCACAAATAGCCTTGATCAATCAGACGTATGGAGGGTCCGAATGACCTTCCTAGCAATCCCAATGATAAAGATAAGTTCTGAGTAGGTCTGGAGATGGTCAGAACAAAGAAATATCTAAAGGAAAAGCTGCTACCACTGTATTTAATGCATTGCAACAGTTTTTCTGGCCACATTTATGTGGAGAAGACCCCTGAACAGTGTAACCTCAGCTACCGCCACTCACAAAGAACTGAAGTAGACACATGACGTGACATGTACTGAATTAGATGCATAGATGAAGAACAGCTGGACGACTGAGATGATGGGAAAGGGTGCTATATAAAGAAGAAGGGTCCCTGAGAAAAAAGGGGAGAGAGGAGAGAAAGAAGAAAAGTTTTATTATAGCTCTGAACGTTGTAATTACTGTTCACTAAATAAAACATCTCTTCGGACATTCACTCATAGAATTGTTCAAGCATTATTTCATGTTATCACCATCTTAAGTACCTTAGCCAACCATTGTTCAATTCATAACTTGCCCAGCTCTTTCGCCCACTCTCTACAAATTTATTGTCCTGGGTGCGTTGAGCCTTTAATCCATACATTTTGGGCTTGGGCTACGAAAACTGACCCTACAGGTACAATTCACATTAATTATTTACTTATTTTCTTTTGCCTAACATGTTAATGTTTTATTTACTTATCTTTGTAGGTAATTTAACATTGTTTGTTAGGAACCCGGTGGTTCCTAATGAGGATTGATGGGAATTATAGGGGAATGGATGGGGATTGTAGGGAAATTGACTTAATTCGAGGTAGTCACCCTCCATAGAGAAATAGAGAGATTACGAGAGAGAGAGAGAGAGAGATGCACTAATGCACTAACAAATTGGTTTATTCTTCATTGATATCTCATATTGGATTACAATCATGTATTTATAGGAGACTAGCACTAATCTCATTGGCCCACATGGCCTCATCCTATTGGTTCTATTATTCCCCATGTGCATTAATAATTCCAACATGTGCTAAATGTGATTAACATGTCTTATCCTATTGGTTCTATTATTCTCCATGTGCATTAATAATTCCAACATGTGCTAAATGTGATTAACATGTTTAGAATTGTAACTAACTAACTAACTAAATCTCAATACACCAATGATTATCCATATGCTTATAACATTCCTAACATTTCCCTCCCCTTGAAAACACCTTGCCCACAAGGTGTTGTTGTGAAATAGCATCTTCATCAAAGGAGATCTTCCAATGGACCAATACTGTAGTGACATTTTGATCACCATATTCATGCATTTCTCTTTGACAAGCGATCCCGTGCATATGAAGGTTTCTTCTTCGTAGATCTTCAAAATTTGCTCGAATTCTTGAGCCTTCAATGGTTCTTCAATCTTCAAGGTCTCATTGGTTCTTTCAACCTTGAAATGTTCTTGTATCCTCAAGACCTCATTCGATTCTAGAACCATTAAAATTGTTGGCACTTGTATCTTGGATTCTTGGATCACCGACACTTGGATTGCCACTTCTTGAATCATAGACTCTTGAATGGAAGCCTCCATTGGTGCATCAAGAATGGGTTCTTGGAAGATCATCATCACCTTCTTTGTTGGTTCTTTCGACTGAACTTCAAGGGCAGTATGTACATGTACATCATCATCCACTTTGACACAAAAATCAACATCTCGGCTTGTAACAACAGTAGTAGATTCTTGGAACTTGATTTGTTCTTCGACTTTCATTGAATCAAGAGATTGTAACTCTTCTTCGAACATGTTTTCAAGATCCTCTTGCACTCTTGAAAGTTGTTCCTTCATGGCCATATTAGATTCAGCCAAGGCCTTCATCTTCTTTGAAATATCCTTGGATTCTTCTAAGGCTTTGTTCAACAATTCTTGTATTTTTTTCAAAAGTTTTCTTTCATCACAATTGCTCATCTCAAGATCAACGGCTCTGATACCACTTGTTAGGAACCCGGTGGTTCCTAATGAGGATTGATGGGAATTATAGGGGAATGGATGGGGATTGTAGGGAAATTGACTTAATTCGAGGTAGTCACCCTCCATAGAGAAATAGAGAGATTAAGAGAGAGAGATATGCACTAATGTACTAACAAATTGGTTTATTCTTCATTCCCTTCATATTGGATTACAATCATGTATTTATAAGAGACTAGCTCTAATCTCATTGGCCCACATGGCCTCATCCTATTGGTTCTATTATTTCCCATGTGCATTAATAATTCCAACATGTGCTAAATGTGATTAACATACCTCATCCTATTGGTTCTATTATTCCCCATGTGCATTAATAATTCTAACATGTGCTAAATGTGATTAACATGTTTAGAATTGTAACTAACTAACTAAATCTCAATACACCAATTATTATCCATATGCTTATAGCATTCCTAACATTGTTTCATATTTTTCAAATGATAAGTGCACTTAAGAAAATTGATAACTTCTTCTCCAAAAAGAAAAAGAAAATTGATAACTTAATGTGGTCCATGACATCTATTTTTAAATAAAAAAAAATTCCATTCTTTTATGATAATGGTAAGATTAATGAACCTCAAACTATTAAAATTCAATAATTTATGTATTATTTAACTTTTATTTTTAAGTGTTTTTTTTTATTTATATTGAAAGGAAGGCACAAATAATATGAAATTATAAAAATGCAAAAATGAGGGGGCTATATATAAGGTTGAGGAAACCAATTAAAACGTGTTATATGTACGCGAATGCGCACACACACAAAATCCCATATGTATATTTATGTACAATCAATTTAAGTTTTGCAAGTGAATTTTGCTCTCACATGACACTCACCTAACAGTCGAAAGTTTCTAAAATATTTGGTAGTCAAAACCCACTAGTGACACTTTAGGTCGAGTAATGCAGGTTATTGGACACTCCTACTTTAGTAACACCTTTTTCTTTTTATCAAACAAGTTAATTTATACAAAGCACTTTTATTGTATCCTATATTATCATTTCTCATATTAAAAGCTTTTAATCATTTAATTTTTTTGATAATTTGATAGTTAGGAAAAATGATAATTTAAATTATGAACTTCTTAATTAAAAATATCAAAAAGTGCCGATTGAACCCTTTATCAATTTGATTACCAAACACTTGTAATAAATTTATTGCATTTAAGTATTGTAGCTTGTCAAATGCTCTAAAACACTAAAAAAAAATTCATTGAGTGCATTTTATCTCAAAAGCTCTACAACAAAAACTCTTTTTTTTTTTTTTTTACTTCCTACAATAATAATGCTAATAATAATAATAATAATTTATATCTATATATATAATAATAAGTGAAGTTAAGAGAAACTCAAATTAATTTTTTTTTTTTAAAAGAACATCCAAGTGAGTTATTAAGTACAAAAATCAAATAGTCTAGAATAAATGAATTGTAAAAAAAAAAAAAAAAGTGTTTCACAATATATATTTTTTTTTAAATGGACAATTTACATTTTATTCCTAATAATATTTTTACAAATTTTTTTAAAGAGTTAACAAAATATAAAAATGACTATCAATAGTATTTAAATTATATATATAATAATTATATTATGTATCTTATTGTATATCTTTAAGTATATTCATGCATTTGCATTGAGTTATAAACTAATAATAATAATGACATATAAATAAGAGGATTAATTAGACTATCATGTGACAATTGAAAGATGGCATTATAAAAACCCCTCATCATTATGATTATTATTCAAAATTCAAGCAATTAATCGGGTGTGCACCTCCGTTGACACAAAACTAACAAGGAATTGATTGTTTTTCGGTCCAAGTGCCAAGGTAGTATAGAACTATGTATTCTTTTTTGTTTTTTATTTTTGAAATTAGGACTATAGTCTATATATTCTTCAACACTATTAAATACGCGAAGACTTCCAGATAGTTATTTCTCCAGCCAGCGACTCCCCGACATGCCACCATAAACACCACCGTAACTCCGTACCTACGTCCTATGACCCCATAATAATTCTTTGAAATAACAATAACAAAACGCTATTATATTTCTTACCAGAGTATTTTCATATTGAATTGACTCTAGGATCTGCAGTTTCAGCAATGAAAACCCGAGTTGGTTGGAGAGGTTTCATGGCTGTGTTTTTTTTTTTTTAAGTAAAATGTTATATTCACAATATTTTCATAATATTTTTTTTATAGAAAATTTTAACTTATGACATCTACTCTTGATGATAACTCTTTATAACATTCGCACCTGATCATCAGATTAAAACACTAATCAATTTTTGGTGTAGCCAAAAATTAAATCTTAAATCTCTTATTTAACTATCAAAAAATTTTTTGTGCCTAAACACAAATCTTCTCATTTTTTAATTAGTCTAATTAATAGCATTATGAATAATGACTAGGGTCAGGCACACAGTACTGACTGGGTACAGCTTCTTCGATTTTGTAAGTACCCACGTTATCCTATTGTGTTGGTCAACATTAAAAATGTAAAACTAATACATGAGTAACGAGTTTGGTTTCTCTGCACACAAATAAATGCATTAACTAGGGACAAGTTCTACTGGACAGGACCCATATGCAGGCCCAGGCCCACAATTCTAACTCAATTAAACAAATCTATTCTAATTTAGTAAACAAAATCAACATATTATTATATTCCAAAAATTTTCATATTCTTTTTGGGGGTACATATAATATTCCTGTCATTGCCTCTTCATGAAAAACAAAGTTAGGATGATATGTTATTGTTTGGCACCTCCAGTGAAGGTAATTCAAGACAAGAGATTGTCTCAGCCATTGAGCCTTTGCTGATCTACGTTGAGATCTCCTCATGGTTGTCATGCACAGTATATGGCAAATATGGGTTCCATTGCATCTTTTGTGATGTCTGTGACTATCAATGAAGATGACAATGAGGTGGAGAGTGATCAGCAGAAGGGAATAAAATTGTGGGGCTTGGTTGTTTGTCATCACACAAGTCCTAGGTTTTTTCCATTTCCTTTGAGGTATGCCTGTGAGTTCTTGATTCAAGTTTTTGGTGTACAGATCAACAAAGAAGTGGAGTTGGCTGCTCAACTGAGGGAGAAGCATATTTTGCGAACTCAAACTGTGCTTTGTGACATGCTCCTTAGAGATGCTCCTGTAGGTATTGTCACTCAATCACCTAATGTAATCGATCTTGTTAAGTGTGATGGAGCTGCACTATACTACAGGAAAAAAATTTGGTTGCTTGTGTGGTCACCCCAACAGAGGCACAAATTAGAGATATAGCTGAATGGCTTCTTGAGTACCATAATGGGAGCACAGGTTTAAGTACTGATAGCCTTATGGAAGCTGGCTACCCAGCTGCTTCAGTTCTTGGAGATGAAGTTTGTGGGGTGATTCCGGTCCCACGCTGCAAAGGAAATCAAGTGGGGTGGTGCAAAACATGACCCTGGGGTGACAAGGATGATGGAAGAAAGATGCACCCCAGATCGCCATTTAAGGCTTTTCTGGAGGTAGTTAAGCGGCGTAGTCGGCCTTGGGAAGATGTGGAAATGGATGCCATCCATTCATTGCAGCTGATATTGAGAGGATCTTTGCAAGATGAGATTGTGGATGAGTCCAAGATGATTGTGAATGTTCCATTGTTGGTTGATGACAGGATACAGAGAGTGGATGAATTGCGTGTAGTCACACGTTGGTCGATAAGAAGCCATTCAGCTCTATTATATTGACCAACGTGCAAAAAAAAAAATTATTTTTCTAATTGATCCGTCAGCCGCATCCACTTTTCCGTTAGTTTAGTGATAGAATTTAAATGAAGTGTATTAATTGATTTAAGGATTAAAATTGGTAAAAATAAAATATAAGAATTAAAATGAAAAAAAAAAATTAAAATGTAGAGGCTAAAAGTACATTTACGCCTATCAAAATTAAAATTTTGAATCTGAATCCACCCATATCTATTTAGAAATTTTAAAATTTTGCCGGTGGGATTAATAAATTAACCTACACTTAATGCCATCCTTACGTCTCAAATTCATCCATTTTTGACAAATTAAGCTAGACGACAAGGTTTGTTTAAAAAATCGTATCATGCTGCTTGTTGTTTTCTGGTTACAAATCCAGTGCTTGGATTTTATGCTTTTTATGGAAAAGAAATCTCAAGGAAGGTCATCAAAAGCACTAAAAATAAACAAATAATAAAAAAGAACAAGATAAAGACATACACATTAGGAGTGGAAATTAACAAGATGCAAGTTGAGCCATGTAATGACAATTGCTCGGGCAATGATTTCACATTCTCAATGTGCACATTCCATTATATAACCAGACAACCATTTACAAAGTGTGGGCATTAGGTATTACATTTTTCAAATTGAGGTGAATATGAGGCATACACATTAGGAGTATGAGACAATTATAATTTGCTTAATTTCTCAGCACCAATCCTTTGTCCATTTCACATAATGAGGGCACAATGCCATAGAGCCCTACAGAATTGGTGACGCTTCACTGTTTCTTCATTTGTACACACAAAAGATTTCATAATAGCTGACTTGACAACTTTTTACTGGTTTTCATAGGGATATATCACTGATTTTTTTTTTTTTTCATTAACAATCTGCCTCAAAATACTTTTGATTTCCTTCTTGTAAATACTTTAAGGGGAGAGAAGATCATAGTTTTGATTATTTTGAACTATGATTTTGTCGGTGGAGTAGACAGACTCAACAAAAAGAGTAGATAAGGGCACCACTTGTGTCATCACAGCTCTGCTACATGCATAGAAAATGTCACACTGAGTAGTGTAACTGTGTAATGGGTTTTTTTTTTTTTTTTTTTTTTTCAAAAAGAAATCTCAAATATGGTTATCGACAACAATAAAAATAATATATAAAATAAAGCGCATAATAAAGGTACTCAAAATTCAAAACAATATTATTAGCTTTTAAATAATTAAGGGTCATCAAATAGCCCATGGCCCACAGCCCGACCCAGAAACCCGACGGCCCATCGGGCTAATGGGCGGCCCAGCCCGTTGTTATTGAGGCCCATGGGTAGCCCACTAGCCCAGTGGGTTAGGCCATGGGCTAGTTTTTATGCCCATGGGTACCCGGTGGGCTAGCCCAGTAGCCCAACCCGTTGCCCAGCTCATTGGCCTAACCTATTAGCCTAGTTTAATAACTCATAATTCATAACAAAAATATATAGGAAGTGTATGAAGGATTGATCTTGAGATATCATAGAGGAATTTCTTAAGAGAACTCCATCAACCATTAAGATATCCAAAGTAATTGTGCTAAACTTAGTTTACTAAATATATATTTTTCTAGTAGTCTATCAAATTTGAATTAACCATTTGACATTTTTTTTTATTAAAGATAAAAAAAAAAAAAACTATTTAAAGCCTTAATAAATAAAAAATTAAATAGGTTTTCATCAACAAAACAAAAAATTAAATAGATTTGACTGTAAAAAATTTGTAATTAAGTATTAAATTATTTAATTCTTTCCTTTAAAAAAATAAATTGATTATTTCCTTATAAAAAATTGATTCTTTCTTTATAAAAATAATAAAATAATATGCTAACACAAGTCCATAGGTGACCCATTAGGCCCAACCCGATAGCCCAACTCGCTAAAAACAAATGGGCATTGCCCATGGGCAAGGTCATGGGCTAAGGTTTTCTCTTTCGGCCTAGCCCGACCCGGCCCATTAACTAGTTAATAGCCCATTATGCTCAGCCCATTGTGCCCATGGGCCAAGTAAAAATGGGTCGGGCCGGCCCGACCCGGCCCATTGACGACCCTTATAAATAATAAAAAATAAGGAGTGAGTTGATAAGTGGAATAAAAGGACGCTTTTTCTATAATAAAAAATGAAAAAGATAAAAGACAAGTTGAGCCATAAAGTGATAAATGATAATTAAGAAGATATGTTTTCTTCAAGGAGATACGTTTTTATTTTTTATATTTTTGGATAAATAGGATAAGCTTTATGAAATCTAACTCATTAAATTAATTAATTAGCAGATATAATACCCAAAGAGACAGCATATTATTTGGATTGAAGAAAGCTTTTATTGTATAGAATATGCTCTTATAGAATATTGATGTAATTTTTTTTTTTTTTCGTTCAATTTTATGAAATTTCAGTTTCTTATCAAGAAGAAAAAAGAGATGAACCAATAAAAAGGCCAAAACAGATATTTATAGAAAAACAAAGTATAGTTTAATTAGAATTTATTTAAAGAAGAGTAAAAATGATTTTTCATAGCTTAGCAAATTTAAAATTTTGAGTCCAAATCCACCCCGTATCTAAATTTAGCTAGAAATTTTAAAATTGTCGGTAGGATCAAGAAACCCACACTTATTGCCGTCCTTCACGGCTTTACGAATTACGTCTCAAATCATCGATTATTGACAAATTTTGCTAGACGACAACAAGGTTTGTTGAAAAACCTATCATGCTGCTTCTTGTTTTCTGGTTACAAATCCAGTGCTTGGTTTTTTTTTTTTTTTTTTTTTTTTTTTCAATAATAAATCTCAAAGGATGGTTATCAACAACACTAAAAATAAAGAAATAACAAAAATGTACATGGTAAAGGCTCAAAAAATGTTCTTAGCTTTGTAAATTAAAAAATAGGGAGTGGAATGCAAGATTCAAGATAACTGCTCAAGAAATTATCGTCNTGTGACATTTTCTATGCATGTAGCAGAGTTGTATGACACAAGTGGTGCCCTTATCTACTCCTTTTGTTGAGTCTGTTTACTCACCGACAAAATCATAGTTAAAAAATCAAAACTATGATCTTCTTTTCTTCCCTTTCCCCTTGAAGTAATTTACAGAGAAGGAAATTCAATAATTGTAGTTTATGACAACCTGAATGAAAAAAAAAAAAATGACAACAAATTTGATAATTTTTATGTGACAGTTTTGTTAGTGGTAGATAAAAAAATAATGTCAAAAATGAGTCCAAACGAGAACCCAGTAAAACTGAGCAGTGTAATGGTTTTTTTTTTTTTTTCCCAAAAAGAAATCTCAAATATGGTTATCAACAACACTAAAAATACTCCCTCAAAAAAAAAAAAAAAACACTAAAAATAAATATAAAATAAAGCGCATAATAAATGCACTCAAAACAATATTCTTAGCTTTTAAATAAAAATAAAAATAATAAGGAGTGAGTTGATCAGTGGAATAAAAGCACGGTTCTTCTAAAAAAAAAAAAAACACAAGTTGAGCAATGTATTGATAAATGATAATTGCACCATGCCATGGAGCCCTACAGAAATGAGGACACTCGGCTTCACTGTTTTCTTCAATGAGATACAGTATGTTTTTATTTTTGGATAAATGAGATAAGCATTATGATATATCTAACTCATTAAATTAATTAATAAGCATATATAACAACTAAAGAGACAGTATATTACTTGGATTTATTATATAGAATATGCTCTCTCTATTGATGTAATTCTTTTTGAAATTTCAGTTTCTTATCAAGAAGAAAAAAGAGATGAACCGATAAAAAGGCCAGAAACAGATTTTTATAGAAAAATAAAATATAGTTTAATTAGAATTTATTTAAAGAATACAAGTTTCAGAATTCATATTCATAATTTGTTTAGTGTTTATTTGCTTAAGTCAATAAAATTTGTGATACTAAGGTTGTGTTTGGCATTGGCTTAAAAAGCCAGTTTTTTTTACTATTTAGTTTATTTTTGCTACTATTCATGAGGACCATTACATTTTTTGATACTATTTATGAGTTCCATTATATTATTTTAGCTACTTTTTAATTATATTTACAATATTTTTAGCAAAAGATTAACCTTTCTGCCTTTTTTTCTTGAGACTTACTAACGTGTGTTCTTAGAGCATACATTAATGAACCATTTTAGAAAACATTTTATGAAAAAAACAAAAAAGTAATTCATTGTTTTGACAACTTTTTCAATTTTTCATAAAAAATTTCTCAAAATTGATGGTTAATGTGTGCCTTAAGGGCATGCATTAACTGGACCATTTTTTCTTTTACCTTTCAAAAGTTTGAGTATTTTTTTTTTCCAATTTAGATTGCATGGTCTCTTCTACACAGTCTTGGAATCTTAGATTTATGAGAGTTTTAGGAGGTGTTTGGTAGAGTAGTTTAAAATAAAATTTTTGTAGTTTTTTTTAAATACATGTAAGTGAAAAAGTGTGTGGAAATATGTATAATATTGTTTAAAAAAAAAAAAAAGTGAGTTTGAAATTAGAGACCAAACAAGCCCTTAAAGTTTTTTTTTTGGTGGTAAACTGAGTTTTTTTTTTCCTTACTTTTTGATTGGGTCATGAGAACTAAATTACCTTTATTTCATTTTATTTTGTTAATTGTCTGAAAAATTATTAATTAGAAGGAAAAAAATTGTAGGAATTGGACCATTAGAAAAGAATTCAAAGAGATAAATTTGGGGTCTTGAGTTCCAAATATTGTCTCTTTATTTATAATGGTCCACTTTCTATCCAAATTATTTATAATTTTAAAAAAAAAAAAAAAAAAATTTTTTTTTTTTTTTTTGCGGTAAACTGGATGCAGACTTTTAAAGTTAACCCAGGGAAAGTCTCCCCATGGACTCTTCTTTTTTTCTTTTTCTTTTTTCTTACTTTTTGATTGGGACGTGAGAACTAAATTACCTTTATTTTATTTTATTTTGTTAATTGTCTGAAAAATTAGTAATTAGAAAGAAAAAAAAAAGTGTAGGAATTGGACCATTAGAAAAGAATTCAAAGAGATAAATAATTCTATCCAAATTATTTATAATTTTTTTTTTAAAAAAAATCTCTATAGATCACTTAAAAAAAACCTTTATAATTTTTTTTTAATTAAAAAAAAGGCCTTAGCCCCACGCCACCTGCCTTATCGGCTATATTGGGGGCACCTTCTAAATTCAGAAGGCTTATATATGCTTGGGTCCCAACAATTAATATATAATTATTTATGAATCACTTCATGGGGTCCGTCACAATGTTCACTCCACTCACCCATTTCTTTCACCCAAATAAATAAATTCAACCACCCAACCAAGCACACTATACTACAAAAAGGAAAAATCAATGTCCACTTCGCCATGTTAAGTTTTTTTTAAGAGGGTTTTAACTTATGATGTTTGCTCTTAATGATAATTCTTTATTATTAGACTAAGACACTTATCAATTTTTGGTGTAGTCGTAAGCTAACTGGAACTCATTAAGCTAAACGGATAATCATGTGAAATAGCACATGTAATGTTTTCTTTTTTCTTTTTTTATTCATTTTAAATATCTTAAAAATATCTTGTTGGCAAAATATGTAAAATCCCTTTATTTTGCAAGTATAATTGCTTAAAACCGTGATAAAATTCTATTAGTATGATAAGACCTTTTTCACTGAGCGTTTAAACCCACCTGCCACCACTATCAGACTCCAATAACATAATCATGATATAGAACAAAATTACTGCAACTTCATAAAATCATAAAAATGATAAGGACAATTCCATATATAATTATATTTGATACTAATTACCTATAACTAATAAAAAAGGGAGACATAAAATATATTTTTTATCAAGAATAAATATAAATTAACGAGTTAACGCATAATTTCAATCTGAATAAGGATCTTTTTGAGTTGTGCTTGCACATGAGTTTCCTTGAAGCTATGCCGACAATAGAAAAATAATATAAAATGAATATTGTATAATAATTGAGAAAAAATGGCTCTCTATAATTTATAAAACAAAATTTATTACAATAAGAAAATTAGTTATAAATAATTTTTTGATTAGCCTCAAGCAAGAATTAAAAAATTATGTAGTTCAATTGCCACCGATGATTCTTTATTTAGAGCATATAATGTCTGATTTAATTTCAATTGAAAGCTGCCTAATCTAACATTGGGGTGGACCTCATGATTCTTCCAAAAATGTTGTTAAGAAGAAACTTAATTTTCTTAGGGATAAATTAATTACTATACTAGCTCATGAAAAATGTTGCTAAAGGCCAATAGCAATTAGGTAAAATTAGATTTCGTGAAAATATTGTCATATAATCGAAAGTGTTCACCATATAAAGGCAAAAAGATAATGCTTTTAGACTTTATAATGCACTTTTTTTTTTTTTTTTGAGAAAGGACTTTATAATGCACTTGACATAACGTGAGACACTCTAAATTTTTGTCCAAATTGAACATTGTCTCAAGAAGCTTCTTTATATTTCGACATGGGATCCATTGGTTGTTTCTCAATCAACATTATGATTTTTTTATTTTTTTTTTATTGAAACCATGAATAGGAATAAAAATTAAATAAAAAATCTAGGTAGATAAGCGGGGTAAGGATCCACGTATACGAAAGGGATTTTTTATATATAAAAAATCACAATTATATGATATAAAATAGCCTACTAAACTTTTCTTTGGGCCCAAAGATCATAATCGAATCTTTGTTTACAACATTTGTAATATGTGGATTATATTTAGAATAAATCAAACCGTAAAACATGATTTTCTCACTCTATAAATTAGGGTTGCAACTTAATTACAAGTTCACAAATGCAATACAGCTTTAGTTTTTCTCACCAAAACTATGGATCTAAAGGTCTTCCTCAGTCTCCTCCTCCTAATACCCTTCTTCTATCCTTACTTCAAACACATATTCTCTAAAAATCCACCACTCCCACCAGGTCCATTTGCATGGCCTATTGTAGGGAACTTTTTCCAAATGGGGAGGCAGCTCCATTACATACTAGCCAACTTAGCTAGAATCCATGGCCCCCTCATGTCTCTACGTTTTGGAAAACAAATTACTATCATTGCATCATCGCCAGATGCAGCAAGAGAAGTTCTTAAAACCCATGACCGAGATTTGTCAGGCCGGTACATCGCAAACGCTATTCCACTCATAAACCCAAAACTCAACTTTGCATTTGGATTTTCCCCCGAGTGCAACGATTATTGGAGGGGCCTAAGGGTTATTTGTAAAACAGACCTTTTTTCTGCCAAAGTATTGAAATCTCAAAACCACATAAGAGAGAAGAAGGTGAGTGAGTTGGTAGGTTTCTTGGGTTCTAAGGAGGGTGAGGTAGTGAATCTAGGAGAGACCGTCTATGTTACTGTTACTAATATTTTGAGTAATGCAATATTTTCAGTAGACTTTTTTGACTTTGTGGGTAAGGGTATTGGTAAAGAGTTGAGGAAGCTTATTGTTGAAATAGTAGAGTTAGGAATGACTCCAGATTTACTAGATTTTTATCCAATATTAACTGGATTGGATTTTCAAGGTATACAGAAGAAACGTGATAAAATAGTTAAAAAATTTATTACTATTTGGGATGATATTATCAAAGAAAGACGGAAACAAGAGAGTTCTATTTTAGGTCAAAGAGATTTCTTGGATGCTTTGATTAAAGAAAGGTTTACAAATGATCAGATCAGCCAATTGATTTTGGTATGCTCTCTCTCTCTCTATCCTAATTAAGTTCACTTTATATGTGAAATTTAGAAAGTATGCCATATGTATTTTCATAAATTTAAATTTGATAAAAAAAAAAATCATCTTTTTCTCTCTATGTATAGGATCTACTTCTTGCTGGCACTGATTCCAGTAGTATGGTAACTGAATGGGCAATGGCAGAATTGATGAGAAACCAAGATGTCTTGCACAAACTACGGGACGAACTTAAACGTGAAATTGGAACAGAAATGGTGAAAGAATCCCATTTAGCCCATCTTCCTTACCTAGAAGCTTGTGTCAAAGAGACACTAAGATTATACCCTCCAGGACCATTACTCATTCCTCATCGTGCCTTACAAACATGTCAAGTAATGGGCTATACAATTCCTAAAGATTCCAAAATTCTAGTTAACATGTGGGCAATAGGCCGAGATCCTTCAATTTTTAATAATCCATTGAGGTTCAAACCTGAGAGGTTTCTTGATTCGTCTTTGGATTTTAAGGGAACCAATTTTTCCTATACGCCTTTTGGAGCTGGAAGGAGAGTTTGTCCTGGACAACCTTTGGCTACTAAGCAGGTTCCACTTATTTTGGCATCATTAGTCCACTCATTTGACTGGTTTCTTCCAGGTGGTATGAAATCAACTGAACTAGACATGAATGATCATTACGCCATAACACTAAAAAAGAAGCAACCCCTACAACTTATTCCTAAAAGAAGAAAATAGTTGTGTACCATTTCTNTTCACATCTCTTGAACCCAATTTTATGCATAAAACTGTCAAATTTCTTGTACCACTGTCTAGGAGCTTGTTTTAGGCCATACAAACTCTTTCTTAGTTTGCAGACTAGATTCTCTTGTCCCTGAACAATGAACCCTTCTGGCTGAATCATGTAAAGGTCTTCCTCCAAGTCACCATGAAGGAATGCCGTCTTCACATCTAACTGCTCAAGATGTAAATTTTCTGCAGCCACCATTCCCAGCACCAGTCTAATTGTTGACATCTTCACAACTGGAGAAAATATCTCTGTGTAGTCAATGCCTTCCTTCTGCTGGAACCCTTTAACAACTAATCTGGCTTTGTAACGTGTCAAGTAATGGGCTATACAATTCCTAAAGACTCCAAAATTCTAGTTAACATGTGGGCAATAGGCCGAGATCCTTCAATTTTTAATGATCCATTGAGGTTCAAACCTGAGAGGTTTCTTGACTCATCTTTGGATTTTAAGGGAACCAATTTTGCCTATACGCCTTTTGGAGCTGGAAGGAGAGTTTGTCCTGGACAACCTTTGGCTACTAAGCAGGTTCCACTTATTTTGGCATCATTAGTCCACTCATTTGACTGGTTTCTTCCAGGTAGTATGAAATCAACTGAACTAGACATGAATGATCATTTCGCCATAACACTGAAAAAGAAGCAACCCCTACAACTTATTCCTAAAGGAAGAAAATAGTTGTGTACCATTTCTTGTGTATTATAATTTTTTAAGATTATGTTTGTGTGCCATTTCTTGTGTGCTATTGTATTATAGTTGTTACCATTAAACTAAACTGTTGTGTATTATTTCTTGTGTAATACTAGTTGTTACGTATTGGTCTTGTAATAATTATTTTCCATGTTAAGTAAGAGTTTAAATGCCCAACTTAACCATTGTTTTTTGTTTTTTTTGTTTTGTTTTGTTTTTTTTTTAATATGGTTTTGTTGCTCCTTTTAGTCTTTACCTTAACTTGTGTTAGTGAGACTAGAAGACAGGCATAAGGGAAATCAATTTCTCTACAAAGGGATGACCAGTTATTGTTACGAGGCTAGCTTATGGTCTGTTCTGTTCTCTCCTCCTCCTCCCCTCCACACCCCCACCCCCCCCCTCCCACAAAAAAAAGGTGTACGTCAAATTAATAATTTCCCAACAGTTGATGATTTCATGTCGTACCGGTGAAAATAGAAATCATTTGCATTGCTAAGTTCTGACGTAGTTTCAACTTTGTCCATAGATAAATAAAGATGCATCTTGGAATTATTATGTGGTAGATAAGTTCTAGTGGAAGAGGTATCTGAGGTCTCTATATATATACCATCATTGTCCATAGATAAATAATACTAATAATAACTTAGCAAAATAATAATAATAATAATAATAAATCAAATTAAGGAAATAAACAAAAATAATAGACAATTCGGATACAAACTTGTAGGGTCAAGATTTGTAGCTCAAGCCCAAAAGATATGAAATACGAGCCCAACAAGCCCAATACAATAAATTTGTAGAGAGTAGGTGAAAGAGCTGGACTGATTGTGAACTAACCAACGTTTAATTAAGACTTTAAAAGGTGAACAAGTATAAAAACACACTTGAAATTTGAATTTATTGATATCCGAGGAGATAAATTAATGTTTGCAAGGTTTATATAATTCTTAAAGCTACAGTAGATTTTTCTTCTTCCTTCTTCCCTTTTTTTTTCAGATCCCACTCTCATGAGAGATCTTTTACATTTATATAGTTTTCTTTCGGTCTATCTTGATCGTACACCTGTTCTTCATCTAAGCATTCACTTGAGTATATGTCCCATTAAGTATCTTATTTGGTTCTCCATGAGTGGTGGTAGCTGAAACTGCACTGTTCAGGAGTCTTCTCTACATAAATGCGACTAGAAAAGTTGCTACAATGCATTTAATACGGTGGTAGCAGCTTTTCCCTTAGATATTTCTCCATTCTTATCATCTTTATACGTGTATGAAGTTCATCCTTATCGTTGAACTTCCTGAAAGATTGCTCAAACCGCCCAAGCATTTGCTTGACTAGTATTCCTCATATCTGAGAAGGATAAGCTCCTCGGACTATATTTCTTTATCATTTCCTTACGTGATTTTCTACTCTAGGCTTTTTCTTAATCATTTACTTCTTCTCGGACATACCCACATCCTCATATAAAGCCCAAGGCCCAATATATGAATTTGGGCTTTTATACCCATAAAACTAACCTACAAAGAAGATAGAGAGGGAAAAAAAATTCAAAACAAATAAATAGAAGTTTTTACCTTTTATATACAGCTTTTTAAAACCTCAATTTTTCTCGCATTTTTTCACTTTTTCAAATATTTTCAAGGTACAAATAAATTTTAGCATACTTTTAATAATAAATTTTCAGCAAAAAACTAGACGATTTATTCCCAAATAGACCCCTAGAGTTTAAAATTTCAAAAACTCCCATTTCATATTGAAACTATCAACTTATTAAAATAATAGAAATTAGATAAGCATGTTTAGCTCGATTAAACAAACTTTTATGTACACACCAACTACTCCACAATTTTATGATATAAATTAAAGAAACTTAAATTTTCTCCGGGCCCCATGATCATAAACTAATCATATTATCTTTATTTAACCAATGTCGACTTCAACATGTTAAACAAATTGAATTGATAATCACGTATAAGTTTCTTTATATTTTGACATGGAAATACCACAATACTGCATTGGGGTCCATACTCCATAGGTTCTTACTCAATCAACATTATGATCATTTTTTTAATTTTGTTGTTGTTTACACTTAAAACTAATCGACATTAGTCATTAGATACTAACTAATATAAATTAGTCTTTGAAACTTTTTTCAGGGCCCCAAGATCAGGTTCATGATCCACAAAAGTAAACATGACAGCTATTCATTTCTGACAATAATCAGTTTATATATTAGAGGGATCCTTCAAACATTTACTATGGCCCATAGTCACTATGCAGTAAATAATTCAATATCTTCATCTAAAACGAGTAGATGTGGAGCAACAAGAAGCAAACTCAAATAGATTTTCTCACTTATAAATAAACCCTAATAAAAATGATTTTTCTCACCTATAAATTTAAGCGATAACAAGTTCACAATTACCATATACAGCTTTAGTTTCTCACCAAAACTATGGATCAAAAGACAATAGTAACTCTCCCTTATCTTTATTACTACAAGCACAAATTGTCAAAAAATTCACCACTCCCACCAGGTCCATTTGCATGGCCTATTGTTGGAAACATTTTCCAAATGGGAAGGGAGCTCCATTATTCCATACTTGCCAACTTAGCTAGAATCCATGGTCCACTCATGTCTCTACGGCTTGGCACCCAAACTAACATCGATCATTGCATCATCACCAGCCGCAGCAAGCGAAATTCTTAAGACCCATGACCGAATATTGTCAGGCCGCTATGCTACACATGCCTCTCCAATCATAAACCCAAACCTCAACTTCTCAATTGGAGGTGCCCCTGAGTGCAACGATTGTTGGAGGTCCTTAAGGACTATCTGTAAAGCTGACCTTTTTTCAGCCTAAGTATTGGAATCTCAAAAACACATAAGACAGAAGAAGGTGAGAGAGTTGATGGGTTTTCTGGTTTCTAAGGAAGTTGAGGTAGTGAATCTTGGAGGGACAGTCTATATTACTGTTACTAATATATTGAGTAATGCGATATTTTCAATGGACTTTTTGGACTTTGAAGGTAAAGGAATGGGCAAAGAGTTAAGGAAATTTATAGGTGAAATGGCAGAGTTGATGATTACTCCTGATTTATCAAATTTGTATCCCATATTGGGTGCATTGGATTTTCAAGGTATACAAAAGAAACGTGATAAAGTAATTGGAAAATTTATTACCATTAGGGAGGATATTATCAAAAAAATACGAAAACAAGAGAGTGCTATTTTAGGTTATAGAGATGTTTTGGATACTTTGACTAAAGACGGGCACACAAATGTCCCCATGTATAGGAGCTACTTATGGCTGGTACTAACTCTACTAGCATTGTAATTGAATGGGCAATGGCAGAACGGATGAAAAATCAAAATGTCATGGATAAACCCCGTGATGAACTTGAACGTGGAATTGGTACAAACATTGTGAAAGAATCTCATTTAGCCCATCTACCTTACCTAGAAGCTTGTGTCAAAGAGACGCTTAGATTGCACCCTCTAGGATGGGCTATACTACTCCTTCCTCACCATGCCTTACAAACATGCCAAGTGATGGGCTATACGGTGCCTTAAAACTTTCAAGTTTTGGTTAACGTATGGACAATTGATCGAGATCCTATGATTTGGAATGATCCATGGAGCTTCAAACCTGAGCAGTTTCTTGACTCGTGCTTGGATATTAATGGAAATAATTTTGACTATATGCCTTTTGGAGCAGGAAGGAAAATTTTCCGTGGACAACCTTTGGCTATTAAGCAAGTTCCATTTATTTTGGCATGATTGGTTCACTCATTTGATTGGTTTCTTCTAGGCAATATGAATTCAACTGAACTAGACATGAATGATCATTTCTCCCTAACATTGCAGAAGAAGCAACCCCTACAACTTATTCCTAAAGGAAGAAAATAGTTGTATACCGTCTCTTGTGTTCTATTAGATGTTAAGGTAAGCGTGTTTAAGTACTTTTTTTGTGTGATATTATTGCTAGAATGGTGAATATTGGGAGTGTAAGACAATCATTGTCCTTAAACTAAGTAGTTGTGTATCATGTCTTGTGTAAAATTAGTTTTTACTAATTGTTCTTGCAACAATAATTTTCATAGTTATTCTTCAAGTAAGAATTTGCCCAACTTTACTATTTTATATTCTACTTTGTCTTGAAAGTTATTGGTTCACAAAAGTAATGTAATTCAATTGGTTAGCATTTTTTAGTATTTTAAACAGAGATATTTAGGATTCAGATCCTGACACTCTCCAATTATCCGCACACAAAAAAAATTTCATTGATTCCTTTCCCCCTTAACTTAAAATTGAGACATAGATACTTCCTTGGACTTCTGACAAGTCATGCAAACCTCAATTTCTTCTTACTTTGCACTGGACCCAGAATAATTTATTTGTATTAGTTAAGAGGATCACATATATAGATCAACAAAAGGAGTGAATAATTTCTTGATTAGAATCTCTTGAAAAGTTTAAATTGTGAATCCCAATCCATCCTGCATCTATTTCTATTACAACAGCGCTAATAATTAATAAACAAAGCACCATGGTGAAGGCACTGAAAAAAACATTCTTAGGTTTGTAGACAAAGAAATACTAGGAGTAAAATGCAAGACGCAAAGTTGAGCCATATATGTAGTGATCATTGCTATTAAAATAAAATAAAAACACTGCAATCCCTTGTCCAGATTTGAGTCTTTTGACATAATAGTGCTGTTGATGCCATAGAGAGCCCTACAGAAATGGTGACACTTTGGCTTCAGTACTGTTTCTTCATTTCCTTTCCACTTCCACTTAAATAAATAAATAAAAGAAGAACTGAAGAAAGAATGCAATAGGAGAAATAGTCTTGAAATCTGGTTGATGAGTAATGCTGAAGAAATAACACCTTAAGAATACCCTAATAATTGGGAGTTTAATATAACATATAAGTTAAATTATTAATTTCCGTAAAGGGGAGGTAGTTTGGTGTGCTTGAGCCATCTAGAGGATTTTTTTTTTGCAACATGAAAAATCTCAAGGATGGTCATCATAAATAAAAATAAAGCACATGGTAAAGATGCTCAAAAAATATTATTAGTTTTGTCAATAAAAAATGAATAATGCTACAGTTACAAATTATTTTATAATATTTTTACAAAATACTGATGTGGCTAACTTCTTATTGATTTTCATCTAGGCCTACCATTAATATCACTTTTTTATTTACTAATAATCATTCAACACATCAGTAGTCTGTAAACTTTTTTATAAAGTAATTTGTATCTTTAGCATTATTCATTAAAAAAAAAAAATAAAGAGTGGATCAATGTGTAATAAAGCCATGTAGTGATAATTGCACCATACCATCATTACCATATATAGAGCCCTACAGAAATTATGACACCCAGCTTCACCGTTTTCTTCGTACATTTGCTTTCCCTTTAATCTTTATACTAAAATAATAATAATCTGTATTTTGAACTCTGAAAAGAGCACTAACAGTTTCTTTAGAGTTTAGAGCAAGAAAATATGTCTTTTTTTTTTCTTTTCTTTTCTTTTTTTTATATAAAAAAAAATATATATTTAGGAATGTATGTTGACTTACTAATTTGCCAAAGTTTGGTTCATTCATATTGCATTGATGAAAATAGAAATCATTTGTGTTGTGGAGTTCAGAGTTTAGACGATACATAACCCGATTAATCCAATTTGTAATCCAATTAATCCAATTTGTAATCCAATTGACTCTACTTACTTGCGGTCTGTTTAAAACAACTCATTTTTAACCTAAACATTATCTTACCCGAACCCAAATGCCTCCCAACTTAACCTAGCTTGAGCCAACCTGTTTATCAAGTCTAGCCGAGCACCTACTTAAACCAGAAGGCTGGTAGGTTTGGGATTAAAAAATAATATTATATCAATCACTTATTCTAGGTATTACTTAAATAGAATACAAATGTGAAAAATATAAACGAAAAAATCAATAACTTTTCGACATCAACATGTTAAAGAAAATGAACTGATATTCATGTATAAGACTATATTCCGACCTAGAAAACCCGCAATATAATACTGCTATCAGTGCTATGGGTCCATTGGTTGTTACTCAATGATCACCATTATGAATTTTTGTTTGCTTGTTTAATTATAAACTAATCAACATTATGATTGAAGTCAGGCATGGCGAAAAAAACTAGTTAGATAATGAGGGTCAGTCACTTAGGATCCACTAAACTAAACGGACATTTTATTTTTTTTTTAAATCCCAACTAAACCACTAACAATTATATAATATAAATTAGTCTTGGAAAATAAACGAATCTTTATTTACAACATATGTAATTAACATGTGGGTTTAGAATAAATCAAACCCTTAAACATGATTTTCTCACTCTATAAATTTGGGTTATAACACAAGTTCACAAGTACAATACAGCTTTAGTGCAGGTCTCAACAAAACTATGGATCTAAAGGCAATAGTGAGCAAGACTGACCTGATCTTCTTCAGTCTCCTCCTCCTAATACCACTCTTCTATCTTTACTGCTAGTGCATATTATCTAAAAACGCACCACTCCCACCAGGTCCATTTGCATGGCCTATTGTAGGGAACTTTTTCCAAATGGGAAGGCAGCTCCATTCCATACTAGCCAACTTAGCTAAAGTCCATGGTCCTCTCATGTCTCTAAGGCTTGGTACCCAAATTAGCATCATTGCATCATCGCCAGAAGCAGCAAGAGAAGTTCTTAAGACCCATGACAGAGAATTGTCAGGCAGGTTCATAGCAAACGCTATTCCACTCATAAACCCAAAACTCAACAACTTCTCACTTGCAGCCGCCCCTGAGTGCAACGATTATTGGAGGTCCCTAAGGGCTATTTGTAAAGCTGACCTTTTCTCAGCCAAAGTATTGGAATCACAAAATCATATAAGAGAGAAGAAGGTAAGGGAGTTGGTAGATTTCTTGGGTTCTAAGGAAGGCGAGTTAGTGAATCTTGGAGAGGCGATCTATGTTACTTATACTAATATCTTGACTAATGCAATATTTTCAGTGGACTTCATGGACTCTGAGGGTAAAAGTATTAGTCAATAGCTAAGGAAACTTATAGTTGAGGTAGTAGAGTTGGGAATGATCCTAGACTTATCATCTTTCTATCCTATAATAAAAGCATTGGATATTCAAGGTATACAAAAGAAATGTGATAAAATAGTTCAAAATTTTATTTCTATTTGGGAGGATATTATCAAAGAAAGACGAAAAGAAGAGAGTACTATTTTAAGTCAAAGGAATTTCTTAGATGCCATGATTAAAAACGGCTTTACAAATGATCAAATCAGTCAACTAATTTTGGTACTCTCTCTCTCTCTCTCTCTCTCTCTCTTTTCTACACACACACAGAGCATACCAAGTTTGCTTTGTACATGATTTAGTAAGTACCGCACATATATTTCCATAGCTTTTATGTGATAAAAATTATTGTTTCTCTCCATGTATAGGACTTACTTATTGCTGGTACGGATTCTAGGAGCATGGTAACTGAATGGGCAATGGCAGAATTGATGAGAAACCAAGATGTCATGCATAAACTTCGTGAAGAAATTGAAAGTGAAATTGGCACAAATATTGTGAAAGAATCCCATTTAAGTCACCTTCCTTACCTAGAAGCTTGTGTCAAAGAGACATTGAGATTATACCCTCCAGGACCACTACTCATTCTTCATCGTGCCTTACAAACATGCCGAGTAATGGGCTATACAATTCCTAAAGACTCCTTTATTTCGGTTAACATTTGGTCAATAGATCGAGATCCTATGGTTTTCAATGATCCATTGAGCTTCAAACCCAAGCGGTTTCTTGATTCATCTTTGGATTTTAAGGGAACTAATTTTGACTATACGCCTTTTGGAGCAGGAAGGAGAGGTTGCCCTGGACAACCCTTGGCTACTAGGCAAGTCCCACTTATTTTGGCATCATTGGTCCACTCATTGACTGGTCTCTTCCAAGCAGTATGAAATCAACTGAGCTAGACATGAATGATCATTTTGCCATAACATTGAAGAAGAAGCAACCTTTGCAGCTTATTCCTAAAAGAAGAAAATAGTTGTGTACCATTTCTTGCGTAATATTAGTTATTAAGATGGTTTTTGTGTATCATTTCTTGTGTGCTACTGTATTTTTGCTATTACCTTTTAATTAAGAAGTTGTGCATCATTTCTTGTGTTGTATTAATTGTTACATATTGGAGTGTGACAGCACCAAACCAACCATTACATTTTCTTACAATGGGATAGTCAATTATTGTTACGAGGCTAGCTAAGGGTTTGTTTGATAAGGATGATGGAAATAGTTAGGAGTGATAGAAAAATGAGAGAACAAAGAAGATATTAATTTTTTATCCTACGTTTGTTAGGATTGATAACAAAGTCAAAAGTGAGATGATGAAAAGTTACAGTAGCTTTCTTTTATTCAAGAAGGAAAATAGGTGAAATTAAATGGTGATTTGTAGAAATTTACATTAATCATTTTGGATTATTGAATTGCTGAATAGTTTATTTGGATTGTGAATGCGTTGATACATCTCTTTTTAGTTACTCTATTTTGGAAACTATCTTTTAGTTAAATCAAGTATTACATGATTTATTCCATTTCATTTCACTAAGTTTCAATTTCCAATATGTAGACATACATATATGAAAGGGAACTTGTTTGAACAAGTTCAGAACTTGGACACAACACAGCATTAATGAATTCTCAAACAAGCTCCCTTCCTATTAAAGCCTTTTCCATTTTCAAACACTGGGTTTCTAATGGGCTATGTTAATGACTCAGCCATGACAATTTGTCAGGCTACAACACGGTTGGGCTGGGTTTGTAATTAGGTACCAAATCATTACATTGGGCCGGGATATGTGTGTTAATTAATGACCTGGTGGAAAACCCATAAAAAAAACCCCATCAAATGCAGGCCCGTTTTCTTTCAAGTTAGCCCACATTTCAAGTTAATAAGATCCACTAGGTTACTCTTTAAAAATAAAATAACTATTAGTCTAATACTAACTCAAGACCGCAATTATCCAAAAGGAAAACACAATACTCTAACCAGAATGGTCACCATCAACGAAGGGAGTTCTTTTCTATTTAAATTAATAATATATCTGTCCGATGCTTTCAAAATCACGATGTAACAAAAGAAAGATATTTTATATAATATAATTGAAATTAAAAAAAAAATTTGTTAACAAATTGTTTCATGTATCAAAAGTATTGTAACTCAATTAATTGGCATTTTCTAATATTTTTATCGAAAACATTCAAAATTTAAATCCTCAATCTTATGTTGTAATTGTCACCAAAAAAAAAAAAAAAAAGTTTCACACAATCATATTCAGACATTATTATAAATTCTTTGAGTTTATCTCACTGACTAAACAACAACAAACTTACGTATTAACTTAAAAAGTCAAGGTGTTAACATGGACAATTTTTTTTTTTTCATTTGAAAATTATGTATTAACATATGATTTCTTTATAAAGTAATATTTCCCAGCAATATCTCTCAATCTGATGTCTGTTCATTTGAAAATTGTGTCTGCTAAATCCTTAAAAAATAAATAAATAAAAAAAAATAATCTCTTATACAAAAAGCCACTTTAGCATGTTCTAGATGTAAAATGACCTAAACCTAGTTTAATGACTAACAAGATCCATAACTATATGATACTGTCCTTTTTGTATTAACTCATTCTCATGGTAAAGCAATCGTTATAGAGCGCATACTAAATAACTCAAATCTTCTCTATTAAAAAAAATCCCTAAATCTCTAGTGTTTACAAACCATCTAGTCCATGATGTTTGTACAAACAAACCAAATAATAATAAAGACAAATTAAAAGAAAGAGGAAGGTAAAGACAAATTAAAGGGTCAAGTTGGTATCTCTCTCTCTCTCTCTCTCTCTCTCTCTCTCTCTCTTAGTGAATGAAGGAACATGTATTATAGGGATATTGGGCCAGGAGCTCATTATTTGTGCAAATATTGGGCCTGAGGCCTAATCCGAGTACAAAGGGTTATCCGAAGAGGAGTAAATATCGTCAAGGGAGTCCGTTTTAGTAAATGAAGAAATTATTTTTGGTCATAATGGCCTAGAAGAGTGGGCTAAGGATGAATGCCTCCTTGGCTAATCAAGGCCGAGATCAGAAAAGGTGCTCTGCAATTCAGGGGAACATTCCAGTGAATTCTGTTGGTATGGATAGTGATTGCAGAAACATAGGACAGGAGGAAGTCCTAAAATATTTAAGGAGAAAGCTATTACCACCGCATTAAATGCACTGTAGCTAACTCTCTGGCCGCATTAATGTGGAGGTGATATCTAAATAGTGGTTTTCAGTCTTACAGCTACTATATAAAGACTTATGGAATGTGCTGATGAGACAAGTATTAACACCAACCATCTAGCATGCACGTGGAGGAAAAAGATGAAAGGAGAAGAAAGTATAAAAGAAAAAGAAAACAATGTGAGAGGGAGAGGGAGATGGAGGAATCAAGAGAGAAACACTGTAGCAACCAAGAACCAAACTTGTAATCAAACTTAAGAGTAATATATAAGAACCAATCTCCTCGGATTTAGCCGAGGACAATTTACTTCAGTTTAAACTTATTTATCTTCACTCTTTTGTCATCGAGAACTATCTTATTTGTTGTCTAATTAACTAAAGCCTAGTTTTCCAACTCACTCTCTACAAATTCATTGTTTTGAGCTTTTTAGGCCTAAGTCTATCCACCTTTTAGGCTAGGAACTCAAATCTGGTCTTACATGTATAATAGACATCTTCTCCCTATTCATTTCTTGTTATTTTGCTTGAAAACATGGCGAGAATTGGGGGAAAATTATGCTAAGTATATTGAATACTTAATTAGTTGGTTTTTATGATATCTTTGAAATTATTCAAAAATAATATAAGCTAGGCTACTATAAATTGAAATATAATAAAAGAGATAACATATTTTATAGAATATTTTTTTAGTTTCCTAAATGTTCACTTGAATAGAACATCTCTGTACCTAAAGCATATTTATCCTATCTTGTATATTACTAACTATGTTCTAAATCTACTTTTTTGCTTATAACAATTAGTATTCACATATTATATATATTTTTTACAATTTCATCAGCATCTATCCTGGGTGAAAGATATTTTGCAAACTATATCATTTAAAAGAAGTTTCTGCAAGTAAATTAGTATTTGTCCTCAAGAACATGCAAGAGGTTTTACTTCCTATAAGTATTTTGATACGGTTTTAGAACAATAGACTTAATCTTACTCGTATATCACTGTTTCATCTTGTAACTTTACAATTCATCTTGTAACAATAGACTTAATCTTACTCCTATATCACTGTTTAAATGCTTTTTCCTTTTTTTTTTTTTTTTTTTTAATGACAGAGCTTGTGTCCTAATTGAGTGCAGGGATGAGAGCTAAAAGCTTAGGTAGTAAGTTCGCCACATAACAGAGAGATTCTCCTTCAGTGTTGGCGGCAGCAGCAGAGAGGCAGCAGCTCTAAATCCAAGCTAAGCTATAATTTTTATATATTACTAAAAGCTGAAACAAAGCATTTAATGTTGTTAAGCTCACATTGAGCCACGTCAGCAGTCATGTCATTCTTATCCTCTTTCCTAAATTTATTTTACAATTTTAAAATAGTTTTTATCAATTTTAAAATACTAATAAAGTTAAAATTATTTCAAGCCTATAAAACTAAAATTATTTCTAGTCTATCTCCTCCATAAAGCCCACTTCTTTTAAATTTAATTCCACCAATCCGCTTCTTCTAAATTTAATTCTAACGTAAAGCCTAAACCCAAGCCTTCTCAACCGAAAACCCTTTGAAAGTCACGGTTACAACTTCTTGGATTATCTTCCCTTTTGTTTCTCATGCAAAACATGTTCCTTCCCCATCCCCGCCTTCTAACAGCAGATTTCTCACGCAAACCGTGTTACTTCTCCTTCCCCACATTCTAACAGTAGACTTCTTACGCAAAACGTGTTCCTTCCCCTTCCCCACCTTCTAACGGCAACCTTTCTGTCTTCCTTACTCCTCTCCTTACGTCAGTAGCCATGTTATTCCCATCCTCTTTCCTAAATTTATCCTACAATTTTAAAATAGTTTTTATCAATTTTAAAATACTAACTAAAATTATTTTCGCCCTATAAAACTAAAGTTATTTCCAACCTATCTCCACCATAAAGCCCACTTCTTTTAAATTTAATTCCACCAGCTTGCTTCTTCTAAATTTAATTCTAACGTAAAGCCTAAACCCAAGCCTTCTCAGCCGAAAACCCTTTAAAAGTCATGGTTACAATTTCCTGGACTTCCTTCCCTTTTGTTTCTCATGCAAAACGTGTTCATTCCCTTTCCCCACCTTCTAATAGCAAAATTCTCACACAAACCGTGTTACTTCCCCTTCCCCACATTCTAACAGGAGACTGCTTATGCAAAACGTGTTCCTTTTCCTTCCCCACCTAATGACAGCTTCTCTGTCTTCCTTACTCCTTTCCTTACGTCAGCAGCCATATCATTCTCATCCTCTTTCCTAAATTTATCCTACAATTTTAAAATAGTTTTTATCAATTTTAAAATACTAATAAAGCTAAAATTATTTCCAACCTATAAAACTAAAATTATTTCCAGCCTATCTCCACCATAAAGCCCACTTCTTTTAAATTTAATTCCATCAACGCGCTTCATCTAAATTTCCTTCCCTTTTGTTTCTCACGCAAATCGCGTTCCTTCCTCTTCCCCACCTTTTAACAGCAAATTTCTCATGCAAATCGTGTTACTTCCCCTTCCCCATATTCTAACGGTAGACTTCTTACGCAAAACATATTCCTTCCCCTTCCCCACCTTCTAACGACAGCCTCTGTGCCTTCCTTACTCCTCTCCTCACAATATATAAATACTGATAAAAGCTAGATACTTCAGTCGAGGTATCTCTAAATCCCAGTTTGTTTTGTGCTCTATTCTTTTGCTTGATTGCTTAATTTTTTTTATTTACTTTTTACATTTTGTTACTGCCTACTGCCTCTTAAGTGCTGTGATGCGACTCAAATGAATTTGTGTAGTCCAAGGCAATATTGTTGCAATTGAAGCAATTTTCTGGGTATTTATTACAATGCCAAATATTTGTGTCAATGTAGATTGATACCCAAGGCCATTCGATTAGAGTTTTCAATATTATAGCAAATCTCCTTTGTGATAGTGGGATGAAAAATATGTGTATGTATTCCAATTTTTTTTTTTTTAAATGTATCAAATATCTGTGTCATTGTAGATTGGTACCAAAGGTAATTCAATTGGAGTTTTAAATATTATAGTAGCTTTCCTTTGTAATTGTGGGATGAGAAATCTGTGTACCCAAAGTCATTAGATTAGGGTTTCCAATATTATTACTACATTCCTATTAAGCCACCTCATCCTCCACGTCATTGCCACATCTTTATTTTTTTTTATTTATTTTTTACTTTTAATTTTTTTTACATTATTAAATATATAAATACATTGACTTTACAAATTCATCTTAGGTGGTTTTAACTTTACATATTTATCTACTTTAATTTTAATGTTATAACTAAGTATTGTCTATACATATTCCTCTTAGATAGTTTTAATTTTATATATAATTTTATCCATTTATCTTCATATATTTTGTCTCTTCTGATCCTCATTCTCTTACTATAAATTTGCCACTCTCTCCCATTTTATGTATATTTTATTTTCTCACACAAAAAGGTTCTCTCTCTCTCTCTCTCTCTCTCTCTTCATTTTTTATTGGATTTTTTTATGAAGTTTGTACACCCATTGTCGTCTTATTATTGACTAATTCATATGTGTTCCTTGATGCTTGTATTTTTTTTTTTATCATTTTATTTAACACTAAATACTTTTAATGTTGTTGACCAGATTTAGGGGAAAATTATATTATAATATGACCATATTTTGTGTATTTTCAGGTTTTAGTTTATTTGGAAAACAGTAGGATAAGTTAGACAATATGATGAAGAACAATTAGTGCAGTTGAAGAAGATGGTCTTTGTGCAGTTTCCTTTCACTGTTTGTAAATATATTGTTTAACAAATTAGCACCAAATTATTATATCTTTATTATGTGATTTTTTTAGATATGTGAGTAATTGTTTTAAAAATTTATGAATATTTTGCATCGCTCATCTTTCTTATCTCATTAGTTTGTTTTTTGATATTTTTAAGAAAACAAATTCAATTTCGAGTTTAAAATTGTTTATTTATCTATTTATTTTTCGCATGTTGGATTAGATGTTAGATTAGATTATGACAGTATTAACACAATATTTGGCTTGATTACAATCATTATGTATAATAGGGTAAAATTTTTGAATTTGATTATGCATTGAATATTTGGCTTGATCACATCACATTTGAAATGTTTTACATATTCGGGAGAATGAGTTTGACTTTGATGTGAATTTTATTTTTCCCTTTCTTTTTAATTTGAATTGTAATTTTGTTGAATTTTATAAATTTGTTTGATACGTTTTTCAGTGTTTGATTGTATGGTAGAAAAAATTGGGTTTGAAAAAGTTTTTTTAAAACTAAAAAATAATTTCAATTTCTAGTTACTTTTTAATAATACAAAAAATGTTATAAATAAATTTTATTAAAAAATTAATATTTTTTCAACCTTTTCAATTCCTTAAAAAAATTGTATTGTTTTCATTTTGATATAACAAAAATTATATATTACATTTGTGATTGTCACTATAACAAATAAAAATATGATTATGAAATACATTAATATTTATTAAATTAGTCATGGGTTCCAGTTAACTCAACTAGTAAAATTTCTGATGGTTGAATAAGAGATTTGGGGTTCAATTCCTGCCTACACCAAAAACCAATTGGTGTCATGGTCTGATGATAAAGAGTTATAATCAGAAGCAGACATCATAGGTTAAAAGACCACCCTAAAAATATTATCATTCGCAAAACATGGGATCCGCGACTAGTTAATATACCTTGCTCTATTTGCGAAAGAGTTTCAAATACACACACCATATTCTCACTCCAACTGTGAAAGGAACCTCGATAACCTTGCCACCTTTGTCCTACACCACCATGAGTTTTGATACCACTTGTTGGGGAGATAAACACCTTGGAGAGCTTTCTTAACTAATTAATATAACATATAGAAACACACTTTAACCCAAAAGACCTAAACCCAATAGATATGTGCTCAATTATGTTATTTTTTCTTTTATATAAAATGGAAATTCTACTCTAATCTAATCTAAGTGTATATGTGTGTGAAACTCCCTCCTGGAGACTTGAATCTCAGCCCTTGCGCCTCACACCCCACAAGCACTTATACGTTATATTAACTATTCATTCTTCTCCTCATTATTTAATGTGGAACTTCACTCACACGTGTAACCCAATAAATCTCACTAACTAAATCTCTAATTTAAGGTGAAAGTTTGAAGGTGACTACTCGTAAAGGAAATTATGATTTTGAATGACTAGATCAAAGGTAGAATGGACTAGGCACGATGTAGAATGAAACATACAAAAACGACGTTCAATGATAGATGCAGGCTAAAAGGCTGCTATTAATTAGGACTAGAGAACAATTAAACCAATGACTAAAGTGACTATTATGATCGGAGAATGGCTGCACTACTGGTGGCTAAGGAAGATTAACAAATAACAGTTGTTGAAGATGGCATAAATGAGATATAGAAGTCAATGGCGGTGACTTTCAGCACAAATTAATGGTGGCCGAAGGATGTGACACCAATGGCCAAATTAAGGAGAGCAACACCAGCTCATGGAAGCTTCGTAGTCTGGTGCTGCATTGGCACACAAATCTAACTTGCGGAAACTTTGACAATACATTAGGGTGTGTGTGACAATCTTAGGCCAATTCTTACAGCATTTTGCAAATTGACTTCAAATATTTTTGAGTAGCGTGCTCCAAAACCCAAAAAGATGCTCGAAATGCTGAAATCCGAGAAGAAAAAAAAAAAATATATATATATATATACACTTGAACGGCTATACGAATCCCAATGGACAAAGGCACTGCTAGGAACTAGGAGGCGATGCCATAAAAAATTATAACAAAATTCAAAAATTTTAAAATAAAATAAATAAATAAAACAGGAGAATGATAGGGAGAAATAGAATGCTTCAAGACACTAGCTTTGATAATATGTTAAAAAAAATAATTAGAAAATAAGATGCTGTTAAGGGGTGTGCGCAAATTGGATTGGGCGGATATATGTCAATATTTCTATTCAATTCACCATTAGCGGGTTAGGAAAATTCCAATCCGCTACCCACCCACCAAAGTTTAAATCTGGTGGATTAATTACATATTTTGGCAGTTTCAAATTGGTGGGTTGGGCAGGTTGGCATTAACAATGTTTAAAAAAAAAAAATTCACCAACTACAATTTGTTATTGAATAATCTCAAAATATAACTACTGCACACAAAACTTAAAGGTAAATTTTATTGACTAATCTCAATTCCTACACAAACATTGAGTCAATGAAAAAAAAATATATCATCTCTAATAAACCTTGTCTCCACACACACACACACACACACACACACAAAAAAAAAAAAAGAAGGTTGCAGCCTTACAACTAAGGAAAATTAAATTAACAAACCCAAAGTCTTAACATTTCCAAAGTCACATCAATGATTCAAAATAATAAAATATCAACATAACAAATAAACTTCAGAATGATATGCATGTTCTTAAAACAATTATACTGAATACATAGTATATATATACTTTTGATAAACTATAAAGTATATATACTTATATACAAGGATAACTAACCTTGGTGCCTAAACTAACTGTATTACAAACTATAAGAACCACTAAGAGTATTACACGTGCACAACAATATAACTAACTCTATTATTAAAAATTAAACGACCTCCAGCTTTTCAAAAAGGTTGAGAAAGAAAAAGACAAAACAACAAGAAAGAGGGAGGGAGATAAAACGGTTGAAGGTGAAGGCTAAATACAAAGTGTAGTATATGATTGAAGTGAGTTTAGAGCTTCAATGTTAACTTTTTATATTTTGTTTAAGGAATTGATTACTGATTAGCTGTAAAAATTGATTAGATGAATTGATTAACTTTAAATATAGAATATATAGTTGAATAATTGAACTAATATATATACATACATATATATATATATATATAATATTTATTTATGTATAATTAAGCGGGCGGGTTAGGTTGTAACGGGTTGGCAATTTTTCAATCCGTTACCCAACCCAATCCACTATTTTGGGGATCTAACCCGCCTAACCCAAATCATCTAACTTTATGACCTGCACAATGTGGGGGGATCGGCTGCAAGTTGGCGAGTCAAGCGGATATTTTGCACATCCCTAATGTTAACAGAGAAAGTAAAAGCAAGAGAGTTCACTAGGTTTAGTCTGATGGCTTAAATCCCCCCCCCCCCCATGTACTTTTCTTTGTTTATCAATAAAGATAAGCTTGTTATGTTTTCTTATTTTATTATAATTAATTGACTGACAACTCCATTATATAGATCCCTTGGCTTGGGGGAATTATATGACAGTTCTATATCTATACTAAAATTCTAGAATCCACTTCCGTTCGCAATTCTCAAACTTGCTAACCCATTGTTTTTCAATATGCTTTTTTACAATCAAAAGTCATTTTGTGTTTTCTCCCAACTTTATCGAATCAAAAACACTGAGACCGACCCATATGCGTAAATTTTAATGCTTGCATAATATTGTGGACTTATCACATATGCCTGTAAAACTTGATCACGTATTTTACTTATTTTGCATTAGAAATGAGTAATCAAATTCAAGTAACACTACTGACTTCGCTTGGGCATCGATCGTGGGGTGCCTATTCTAGATTAGAAGACCCTATGACCTCTAGATCTTAACCTTAGGTTAAACCAATTAAACACAAATGACTAATTCTATCTTAAGAAATTTAAAAGATTGTTAATAACTCCAAGCACTTCATTCACTCCCCACAATCAATTAAAATCCCGTTGGGCATGTACCTAAGTACAAGTCTGGTAAACAATTAAGGATAAATACTCTCACACAACGATGGAGCCACCTTATGGGTGCCAAATTTTTTTTTGAAAATATGCTTTTTTTTATATATATATATATATATAATTTAAAAATTCACTACAAAAAAAGAGGACTATAGTCACATTTGAAAAAACGCAGCTATAAACCCTAAAAACGCAGCTATAGGCTATTGCTGCGTTTTTCATAGCCGCGTTTCCAAACACGCCTATCCTGTGTGACTATAGTCCCTTGTGGGACCTGGAGTTGCGTTTTTAAAAACGCAATCCAAACTGGGTCTATAGCTGCGTTTTTCACCCTTATAAGCTGAGACCTATAGTTGCGCTTTATAAAAAACGTAGCTACAGACCTGCTTTGGGCTGCGTTTAAAAAGGAGCCATAAGCTCAGACCTGTAGCTGCCTTTTCCAAACCCAGCTAAAGTCTTTGATATGGGTTTTGTCTATAGCTGCGTTTATAAAACGCGGTTATAAACATTTTTTTCCTTGCTAAATCTCAAATTCCTGCCCGAATTTGCATGAAGAAATACAAAACAAATTCCCAACAGATACTTAATAAATACTAAATTTTTTGAAGTTCATTGCCAAAATTTTGCTAGTTCCCAACAAAAAATATATCTGTTTGTAAGTTCTACTGACAAAAGATCCTATACATCACAAAAAATCTTTACAAGGAGTTTTTTACATTCTAATTGCACGAAGAAGTATAGCCATAGCCAGCAAGCAACAACAACACTTCCCAACTGACCTCAAAGTTCTAGTCTTGCCATGCCTACCATCACTTCCCTACAGTAAGCTTGCTCCCTGTAGAAATTTAAGGTTCAAGGCCATAAAGATCAAAATTTGGGACAAAAAATACAAGTAGCAAACAATTTTCCTACACCCACAAAGTTAAAAAGAACCCTTTTTCACAAACAAACACAAGTAGCAAACCATCTTATGCTTTGTAATCACTTGTTTGAACTCTTGGATATATTTTACATAATAAATTAAGCTCATGTTCCATACGTATCTCACAAATATATGTGTTTAGTTATAATTGGTGCATAATAGAATTGATAACAATTAGACCTAGATGAAAGTGATCTTAGATGTATAAATAGGTAAATGTGTCATACCATTCAATTTTAAAATCAGGACCAGCTAAGTGAAAGCAATAAAAAACACAACTTAGAAGCCACAAAGTTATCCAACTTCCCCCTCCAAATTGTCTTAAAACACTCACTCGTAAGCAGCACTTACCGTGCAACATGAAATCAGGAGGAAGGATAAAACTAAAAGTCAAACCAAGAAAATGCTCTAATAGATGATCCATTGAAGTGGTCTTTTCTTAAAACAGATTTAGCTTTCTTTCTTGTTACTTGTATTACCATAATTTATGCAAATTCTCTAGTTATTATCAAGCATATATTAATGCACATCCATGAAAAAAAAGCGTATAAGAGAAAAATAAAGTTATGAGAAACAACACATTGCATCAGAGAAATCCTAAAATTGCCAATGTGTCCTCGAGTAGTAAAGACTTCGAGGTAAAAAGAAGTGCAAGCACACTGCTTGAAACACCTACAAAAGTAGCCAATGCAGATCCAAAGAGCAAATTCAAACAGAAGAGATATAACAATTAATACTATTTTAAGCCTAAAAGAGCACCAAGATGTCAAATAGTGTATGCAAAATAGAGTAAGATGGCAAATATGGACAAGCTCCCAATAAAACTTTTGATCTGTGTCTCTACAAGATAAAAGATATTCCATTTTGTATAATGAAAGAAAATATAAGACAATAAAATCAAAAAATTTGTAGAGCATGGCACATAATGGTGACTTAGAAAGCATAACCACATATGAGGTTAAAGAAAATAGAAAGAACCCTAACAAAAGATATTGTACCACATAAATGGGCAAGGAAAAAATCTCTTGCTAAACACTAAAACTAACCAAAGCACCACTGTGCAAAACCCAATCCCACTTCACCAAAACCATGTTTCAAAAGACTAACCACAAAATTGTACCTTCAGTGGACCAGGGAGATCAATGAAAGATAAGTGCTACTTAAAACTTGGTCCAAAATAAAGGAAAAAATCAATTTTGGGCTGAGCAAGAAAAGCCCAAAATTTGAAAAATATACTGACTTCAAACCATTCAAATTGCATCTAAAATACCGCACAGCACATGTGACCACATAAATGAGGTGCAGTGCAATTATGATTTTGGCTAAACCAGACCCGCACCACACTACAAATATCCTTACCCATGAACATATGCCAAAAGCCAAATCACTAAGATGCAATTATCTACCAACAACAACAATAAGACAAAATAATATTGTTTCTTAAGAGTATTAGCTATTGCAACAAAAATTTGATTTTCACAAACCAAAAATTACTTTTCCTACTTTAATATAACATTTGAAATGTCTCATACGGTAATATTTTTGGTATCTGGTGTTTTAAATACTAAATACTTAGCATTTAAAACACTTGATGCTAGTACTCTAATACTGGAATAACTAAGATTTTTTATTTTAAAGTTTTGTTTCACTGCTTTCTAGACCCAAAATGTTTTATAAATAATTTTTTTTTAACTGAGTGGTTGGACATTTTGGAATTTGTATTAGCCATTTTGCTTAGAATGGATTTTTCAATTAGTCATTGGGATCCACCTTTTACCATCCAACCAATTAAATGCAACAAAAAGGAAAAATTCAGCATCTGTTTGAGAACAAAATCGCAGCAAGAAAACCACTCTCACAACACTTAGAGCAAAAAATAAAAATAAAAATCTAACCCCATTGTATGAACAAAATCACAAAAAAAAAAAAGAATCACAAGCGATCAACAAATCCACACAATGTGAAAAAATTTAAAAATAATATTAAAAAAATTTCTAGCACAAAATCAAATTGATTCCAAAACATAGAAATGCAAGGAGATAAAAAGAAGTGGAAACCTACGGAGCCGCATGGCATCAAGGAAGAAAAGAAAATGAAAATGTAAAAGAAGGGACTTAGGGCGGTGTTTCTAGTAAGCCACGAGAGAGATCAAAGAAAAAAGGCGAGAGGAAGATATCTCTGGGTGTGTTTCTAGTAAGCCACGAGAGAGAAAATGTGGATTGGATTTAGGGGCGAGGTGTTTTCTAGGGAGTGATAAATGCTACAAGACCAAGTAATGTGTAAGGACAAAATTTTAGCTACAAACTTGTTCAACCCATGATAGGAAGATGACATTCCTATTGTAGGTTCCAATTACATTTATAGTCAAACTTTGCTCAAGAGTAAATGTGATGAGAAAAATATATAAGGAAATGTGGATTGGGGGGGGGGAGGGGGGTTAGCATGGCAAAGTAAGAGGATGATAGGAATTTGGGGAGAGAGAAAGAAATTTGGGGAGAGAGAAAGAAAGAAGATAAAAATAAAATTTAAAAAAAAATTAAAATTAAAAAATATATTTAAAAAAAAAAAACAATGAAGTGAATAAAAAGTTTATTACTTTTATTTGGGTGTTTGAAAGAATTTAGAGAGGAAAAAAATTATAAGGAAAGAATGGAAAAGAAGATAAGTTAAAGATAAGCAATTTGAAATTTTCAGTGACTCCTAAAACAAAAAGAATGTGTAAATCCCCCATAAAAATAAAATAAAATAAAGAAAGGAAATGAAAAAGAATATGTAAACCAAAAAAAAAAAAAAAGTATTGAAAGGTATAACATAAATAAAGAATTACACTTTGATCAAAAAAAGAAAAAGAAAAAAGAATTACACTAGATGATGTAATTGACATAGTCACACATATTAATGTGCGTGTATATATATCACAAGTGAACCATAAATTTTTCAAATTTAAAATGATATTCTTATCTATTTTTGCACAATATAGCTTTTGCGTACCTGAAGTTAAGCATGGACAAACGGTGTGCATCGGAGACTACTCAGGTTCTAATTGACTATTATATCCTTGGTGGCTACCTTCTCTTACATCAGTGTGTTCATTAGGGATACCTGGATGCAGCCACAACACCAAAAAGTTGCCAAGGATTAGGCTTGGTTTATAAAATTAGGAGAAAGTATTTGGAATGATATATCAAATTTCTACCATTTGTATCATTTGTGAGACCTACTTTCATACGAGAGAGATTTGATTACGGTAATATAAAAAAAAAATTGACAAAGTTAGGAGAAACTAGAAGGATTTATTTAGATAAGTGAAAAAAAAAATATTTTTTTTTTTATTGTTAACAATTTCAAACATATTAACAAAGATGCTACCTAATTTCGTGGCAAAATGCCAAAATCTTATGGGTGTAGTTCCATTTAAGTTTAAAATTAATTTCATGCTTTAACTAACTAACCTTTTTTTCTTTTATTTGAATGCCAGCTAATCTCACAATTGCCTCATAAAGCAGAGGACAATTTGTTACCATTTACATTGTGCTTAAAATTTAAGGACATCGAATCGAATTTGAATTTCTGACCCAAAAAAAAAAAAAAATTAGTAAGTACATTTTGAATTTATTTTAAATTTAAATTTAAAAAAATTAGAATTGGTATTCACAAAAGTTGTAAATTTGATCATTTTAATATGTCAATGAAGTATTTGATAAAAATTTTATGCACTATCTTAACTCAACTATTAGAAAATAATCATATCCATGACACATTGTTGGTCCTATTTAGAATTAGGGTCTTATTAGAGTCATGCATATGGTCACACTAGGTTGAGTTTGAGATATTTTTCAACCCAATNCCCAAAAAAAAAAAAAAACCCAAAATGACAAAATTGAGTTTGAGATATTTTTCAACCCAATTCAACCTCCCTGGGTTGAAAATTGTCAACCCAACTCAATCCATAATAATTCTAAAAATCAACTCAACCCAACCTAGGTGTGAGTTTGATTCATGGATAGCCACCTGGCATCAATGACACATCATGTGCTTAAGCAGAACCATCAAGTACAATAGAAAATTCATTTATTGTTACCCCAATATATTAAGCTCTAGTGTTGCTTTATACTGGGATGGTATTTCCATCAGTGCAGCTAGAGCAAATTCTGCTTCTTTTCTGGAACGATCCGTATTCCTTGACATTATTTCTGTAAAATTCACAAACTACAAAAGCCAAAAGAACACTCTAGTTCTCAATAGAAAAGGTGGAGAAGTGCAAATCACCCTTCTATTGATAATCTGTAATATAATACATACTATGGGGGGAGAAAAACCCAACCCAACTTATTTGGGCCCAAGGCCCTAAATGAGGATCACTCTTCGTCCGAGGAGGTGAGGCCTTTAGTCAGGCCCACTACAAAGAGGGATGCCTTGAGGTGAGCACGTATACCATCCGAGGAGATGCTCATGGTCCGAGTAGTCCTGCATCCTCGGATCCGAAGAGATTTGACTCAACACGAGCATGGGAGATTCAAGTAATCTATTTGACAGGTGTCAAGAGGGAGAGGAATCTCGGATACACATAAAGATAACGGGAATAGAGAAATAGTAAGGAGGCATACTTCGACCACCACATTTAATGCACAACACCTACCTTCCTGGCCGCATTTATGTGGATAAGACCCCTGAACAGTGCATTCTCAGCTACCGCCACTCACATAAGGCTAAAAGTGGGGTGATGGGACATACACTCAAGTGGGTGCCTGGATGACGAACAAGTGGACGGAGGAGATGGAAGATGGCAATGCTATATAAAGGTAGGGTGCCTCTGATAGCGAGAAAAAAAGAGAGGGGAGGAAAAAAGAGATATTAGATGGTTGTAGCTCCAGGAATTGTAACCCTAGATTATCAATGAAAAACATCTCTTCGGACAGAGTACTCATATTGGTCCGAGAGCACTTTAATTCAACTTCTCCCATTGGTGTTGCTGTTTAATACTGTTATTTTCATTATTTGCCTAGCCCTTTCGCACACTCTCTACAAAATTTATTGTTTTGGGCTCAGTGGGTTCCGAATCCATACCTCCTTGGGCATGGGCCGCAAAAACTAACCCTACAATTGGCGCCGTCTGTGGGAAGAGCTTGTGCAAGAGTGAAAACAACAGTTGATGATGGCAGGACAAGGTGAACAGCAAGCAGAATCCAGGGCATCCCAACACGTGGACCATTTCGCCAACCTAGAGAGGAGACAAAATCGTGAGGGTAGCGTACACACAGTGCGCCTTAGCCAGGACCAATCGCAGAGCGAAAGTCACATGTCCCATGCAAAGAAGAACCGCGACTTGCAACTGGAGGTAGAAAGACTAAAGAGAGAGCTGCGCCATGCAAAGAGGAGACGGGCTTCCTCATACTCTGAGGATGATCTTGATGATGAGCAAGATGTCTCTTATCAGCACAAATCCAAAACGCCAGCCAGCGAGTCCTACACTTATGAGGAGGAATCCCATCGTAAGAGACAACGTAGAGGTCCATCACACGAGGACATGGAGAACGATGCCATGAACAGGGCTTTGAACCAGATAGCTGAGTCGCCCTTCGCGCGCAGGATAGAGGAGGCTAGACTCCCTCGGCGTTTTAACCAGCCAACGTTTACCATCTATAATGGTAAGACTGACCCCGTGGAGCATGTGAGTCATTTTAACCAAAGGATGGCTGTCTACGCCAGAGACGAAGCCCTGATGTGCAAGGTTTTCCCTTCCAGTCTAGGGCCTGTGGCCATGAGGTGGTTTGACAGTTTGAAGGCAGGCTCCATCAACTCCTTCAAAGAACTCACTCAGGCATTCGGTTCCCGTTTTGTTACATGCCGAAGAGCGGTTCATCGATCCATTGCCCGGCAAAATCCCTTCGCGGTTTATTGTAATTGTACGGTCCGACCGCAATCCCTCCTCTCCTGAGAGATAACCTTGTCTTTTCCCTTGCCCTGCTGCTGATCTTCTTCAACCCTCTTATACTTCTCTATGCGGTCCATTACTGACGCACGTTTGCACCGGTTTGCCAGATAGAGACGCCCTCAAACCGTGATCAGTAGGGAGGCCGAGCTTGAATGTGCTGAGGGCCATTGCATCATTGTTACCTTCCACCTCATTGAACATTCCCAGTACCTATCTGATATGCCTTCAAGGATTCACCTTCCCGCATGAAAAAGGATAGCAGGGAGAAACAGGTCTGGACCGCTCTTCGGCATGTAACAAAACGGGAACCGAATGCCTGAGTGAGTTCTTTGAAGGAGTTGATGGAGCCTGCCTTCAAACCGTCAAACCACCTCATGGCCACAGGCCCTAGACTGGAAGGGAAAACCTTGCACATCAGGGCTTCGTCTCTGGCGTAGACAGCCATCCTTTGGTTAAAATGACTCACATGCTCCACGGGGTCAGTCTTACCATTATAGATGGTGAACGTTGGTTGGTTAAAACGCCGAGGGAGTCTAGCCCCCTCTATCCTGCGCGTGAAAGGCGACTCAGATATCTGGTTCAAAGCCCTGTTCATGGCATCGTTCTCCATGTCCTCGTGTGATGGACTTCTACGTTGTCTCTTACGATGGGATTCCTCCTCACAAGTGTAGGACTCGCTGGCTGGTGTTTTGGATTTGTGCTGATAAGAGACATCTCGCTCATCATCAAGATCATCCTCAGAATACGAGGAAGCCCGTTTCCTCTTTGCATGGCGCAGCTCTCTCTTTAGTTTTTCTATTTCCAGTTGCAAGTCGCGGTTC